>NW_003314366.1:45352-93135 GCF_000143415.4 Selaginella moellendorffii | reverse complement strand
TTGTTCGAGTTGGTATCGAAGAACCTTGTTCTTCAACCGAAGCAGTGATGGTCCTTAAGAATGGTAGGAAAGAAGTTCACAAGAATTTGTAGGGTTGATTAGACGCTGCTGTTCAGGAATTTGGATGTTACAACTACCAAGTGGCATGTGATGAAGGGTCACGCAGATAGCTGGCAAGCATGGTGGTGTCAACCCTGTGAAAGAGCTCCTGTAATTCAATTACTTAGTTAACGGTCAGGGTGTATGCAAGGTCAAGGAGAGAATTCTAGAGGCTAGGGAAGACGGCCTGAGCAGGTCTACATTTCAGCCCGGAACTTCTCACACTATTGGTCTTTGTGGGCTACTAGTTTGTTTCAGCTCTCTGTATGGTTTGATGTCTGGCTGGGGCTGCCATTTTATGTGGATGGAATCTGTCTATTGATTTTCTTGTTCTTATTGCTCCAGAGTCCAACGGTGTTAGTGAGTGGATCGAGCGACGGATCTGGTCACCTGTTTTGCTTTCCATGCAGACGACTCATAGTCGACTTTTCAGAGAGAGCTCAGATCGGTTCAGGCATTTTCCAGACTATGGGTCCAGATTAGTGCAAAAGGTCCATTCACCTTCGATCTTCCTTCTGACCTATATGAGTGTATCGAGAATGGTTTACTCATTCCAGAGAGCAGTACAAGATTGAAGTAACAGAACACTCCTTTCCCATGGGATCCCAGAAGCAGCATCGCCGTGAAGTTTCGGAAGAACTCCAGCAATATTTCAAGGCAGGTCACAAGTGGGCGGTTTCCGAAGTGGGGCAAAAGCAACTACGTGCTACATGCATCCGAGATGTCCATTGCCCAAGGTGTGAGACTCGTCCTTGACGTGAAGAAAAACGTGCCTTAGACAGATTAAGGTGCAAGCCTTCCTGCTTGGCAATTTGGCAGTCTCCACCACTGCAATATTGTGTTCTTTCTTTTTCAGGTGTGCAAACACTTACTTCTGTTCTGTTGAAACTTTTATGGAGAGAACCACCCATTACCATCAGGGAAACCATCATCACCAGTGCCGTCAACACTACAACACAATCAAGATATCCTTAGTGCTTGTGTAAATATAAGGTTAAGTCACTTTGACCAAAGTTTTAAGTTAAATGTGTATCCCCACTTGAGAGCCTTTATTTTATCATTGATGTTGAAGAGTTTATGTGTTATTTTGAGAGTGTGGACATTTCTATTAATTTTCCTGTCTTAAGTGTTAAATTATATGATGAGGAAGTTGAGTGTTGTGAATCTTTTGTTTATATTGTTGCCAACTACTGCAAATTCCTCTTTTAATACTTCTTTATCCACTTTTTCTTCTTCCATAATGGTTTTTCCTTAAGTTTTTTCACTTTCCTTGCCACGTCAAACTTTTTTTCTTTAGAGGGGGTAGAGGGGATGGATAGGAGTTCAGCTTCGATGATAGAATGAAGACAAATGGATATGGTAATAGAGTAAAGACAAATGACATAAATTATGGAGTGAGGACAAGCATAGTGAATCCAAATGGAACATTTAACTTTAACATAGTGAGGCCAAACAGATGCAATAGTGGAGTGAGGCCGAACATAAATAATAAAGTGAAGATGAGTGCAACGAGTCTGAATAAAACTAGCCGTGTAATCGAGAAGCTACGCAAGTCTTTCTATTGGCCGGAGATGCGACATGATATTATCCGGTATGTGCATAGCTTCGTTTGGTGCCAAGCTCGTAATACTCCCCCTCGGGCTGCGGAAGGACGGTTGGAGTCAATTGCAATTTCTCGTCCGTTTGAGTTGGTGGTGTTTGATCTTATGGGACCTTTTCCACGGTCGACTCTTGGCAATGAGTATGTTATTAATGCTTCTGACTATTTGACTCGTTGGGTGGAAGTTGGTGCTCTTGCTAGCGCCTCTGCAATTGCTGTTGGATACTTCCTCCTCAATCAAGTGGTGTTCCAACATTCTTGTCCAGAGCGGATTCTTTCGGATAATGGTCCCACATTTATGGCTGAGGCATTTCATGTTTTGACGTCTCGGTTGGGGATTCGCCACACTTTCACGAGTGTTTATCATCCACAATCAAACGGTCTGGTGGAACGGCTTGTTCAGATGTTCAAGGGGATGATTGCAAAATATGTGAACTTTCAGCATTCAGATTGGGATGGTTATTTGCCGTCTCTTCGGTATGCATATGTCACTGGGTGTAGAGTTCTGTTGGTGCTTCACCATATAAACTCTTATATGGTCATGATCCAATATTACCAACGGAGCTGGGTTTACCTTCGCGATTGCCACGAGCTGCGGATGCTAGGTCATGGGATCAATATTTGACTAGCATTCTTCCACTTGTCTGAGCGGAGTTTGCCGAACACTTAGGCCGTGTACAAGTGGGACAACAACAGCGCTACAACTCCCATCATCGTCCACCTGCGTGTGAGACACAAAATCCCTAGGCCCCAAAGTGGAGCCGGAAGGGTGCCACGTGGTAGTGGCCGAAGCGAAAGCCAAACGAGCGAAACACGTTTGGACTAAAAGCTCCGACTTGAAAGATCGAGAGCGGGAGTGGAACTCCCAACAAAGTGCTCGAGGAACAAGCATGAAGCGAGCAATAAGCGAGGCTCCAAAAAGGGACCCAAAAGGACCAACACATGACACGTGGAAGTGTCCGAGATGGTGTCCGAGATGGACCCGAGTTGGAGTCCGAGATGGAGTCCGAGATGGACCAAGACGGAGTCCGAGATGGAGTCCAAGGTGGAGTCTGAGATGGAGTCCGAGATGGAGTCCGAGGTGGAGTCCGAGGTGGAGTCCGAGATGGAGTCCGAGCTGGACCGAGACGGAGTCCGAGATGGAGTCCGAGGTGGAGTCCGAGGTGGAGTCCGAGATGGAGTCCGAAGTGGAGTCCGAGATGGAGTCCGAGATGGACCGAGACGGAGTCCGAGATGGAGTCCGAGATGGACCGAGACAGAGGCCGAGATGGAGTCCGAGATGGACCCGAGATGGAATCCGAGATGGAGTCCGAGAAGGACCCGAGATGGAGTCCGAGGTCGAGACCGAGACCGGGACCGAGACCGAGACCAAGACCGAGACCGAGACCGGGACCGGGACCGAGACCGAGACCGAGGCGGAGGCCGAGACCGAGCCCGAGTCCGAGTCCGAGTCCGAGTCCGAGTCCGAGTCCGAGTCCGAGTCCGAGTCTGAGAGGGTGAAAGCCCAAAGCGTTCGTCTCCTAGACCCTGGGGGGTTTGGTGAGCTCCAAAAGTATAGTAAGGGGGAGGACTGCAGTGGAGCCAGTTTGGCCAGGAAAGGCCAGTTTGGCCCAAGAAGGCCAGACCCAGTGTTGGGTGATGAACTGACCACTGGGAAGTCCAAGACTAGAGTGAATACGGACCGACAAGTGAGGTAACTTGGTGAAGTGTTCAAGAGCCGGCTCTAGTTCCCCCAAGAGATCGACTGGCCGATGCTCCCAGTCCAAGTGTGGGTGGCACTACCTACTTGGATACCTAGCGTGGCTCAACGGAACCTCGCTCTAAGCCCATGGCTAGAGCACCTAGAGGCGGAAGGCGGGGAGAGTACCCATGAGGCCCGTGTAGGGCCACGGTGTTCCGAAATGTTGTCCCAAAGTCCCAGACTGTGGAAAGGAAGAGGAGTAGTCCTCTGGAGTAGAGACCAAAGATACAGTCATGTGGCGAGGAAGTCCCAGAGGACCGTGGGACTTAGTGGTCGGGCCTGTGGGCCTCAATCCAGTGGCAGTGTTGGCAAACACGGCCCTGAGCAGAAAGGGACTTGGTGGGGACCAGAAAGGGGATATTGGGGAAGGCTATTCCCCATGTCTGAGGGCATCCTAAGGATGCAAGGAGTGGATTTGGGATGATCACTTATGGACGGATGGCCCAGTCTTGGAGAGACGGGATTGCAATGCAGGTGGTGTTAGACCACCGATATGACCAAGGTGAAGGAGCATGGCCTAGCGTAACGGGCTCATATATCGGTGGTACCTTGGGGTGTCGGTCATGGGATCGGACACGTGGAGCACTTGGACCAAGTGCAAAGGTTGAGTGGCATGGATGCCATTCTCGGGGCTAGCAAGCCCCAAGTCCTGAATGGGACTTATGGAGGTTGTGAATGAGACTCCTCCAAGTGGTCAAAGGTATGGTTAAGTGACTAAAGTAGAATGGAAAAATTAGTCAATTACAATTTGGTATCGGAGCTATTCCTTAGTCTGACTTTTATTGGTGCTCAAGTATATCACCACTAGTGTTGGCATCGGAAGGTCCTAAGAGTGGGCTTGTCCTTGAGGAGTAGCAAGTCAGGAAGACATGGCTCTCCACTACAGTTCACGTGTGAATTTGTAGGCAAGGTGGTGGATAAAAAATAAAAAAAAGGGGCCAGTAAGGGAACGACTTTGGGATCTTGGGAACAGTGTAAAGCTTTCCTCATTGAGTGAGGATGTGATCCAGATGAGCATTTGACGCAGCAAACAGGCTAACATAGTTGTGGTAAACAACTATAGTGGGATCACGGGAAAGATGCAGACTCCAATAGAGTAAAGGAGTCACAAGATTACCCATATATGGTTAAGGCTGGTACTCATAAATTTGAGACCGGAATTGTTGACCGTGGGAGGTCAAATACAGAAGAGGACACCAGTCCTTGAAATGGTAGCCGGGGCTACCTCTAATAAATGCTGGAACAACCCAAGGAGTTGGGGGTGTACTTAAAGATGAGTTGCTATGTTCATCACATGGACAAGTAGTCCTAACGGGCAAAGGTTAGCCCCAAGAAAATCATCAAGTGTCAGAGTAACACTTGCAAAGATTGTCCTTGTGAGTAAGACATGAATACAAGAAGTTGTATTCCAGTGAGTTGGCACCGCTAAGACTGAGACCTCGCAGGTTGTTGGATTAACAAAGTCCAAAATCCTGGATGACTCAAGTAGAGTCAGGGAATGGTCCTAAGGGATTGGTTGAAGCATGTGGACTGAGTTGTATGGTGCCCCATGAGGTATGGGGAGGATCATAAAAGATCCAAGTATGAGAACAATAGGTATCTCATTGATGGCAGAATGTGCCATACTAAAGTTGTGGGAAAGATGTTCCCAAAAGAAAACAACTTTGGCCCAGAGTTGGGTGCAAATACTATGGTGCGGTGCTAACGGATAATTAGTATGAGGAACAACTATATTGGTCTTGGCAAAGACCTAGACACTAATAAGTAGTGTCATAAGGATAGGCTCATGGGGCCAATGGTGTGGAGACACCAAATGTGCCAAGGTGTGATACTTTGAGGTTATGTTGGTGGGTTTATAAGAACCCCTTGCCAAGGGAATCCCAACAGAAATGGGAATAGCATAGCCTAAGTTGGAAGGCATGTGGTAGAGTGTGGTGACCAAAACAATGATGGAGGTGTGGAAGCACCAGCAATGAGTTGTAGGACTTGACAACTATGAGGCAACTAAGCAAGAGGTGCAAGATAATTGGTTAAACGGGTAGAGGGTAGCTACCCAAGACTTCTTAATAGCATAAGGAAGTTAGATATACCCTTACGGGGGATAAATTGCTTATGTTGCGATATAGTAAGTTAATGTCGTGAACAGGAATGCTCATTGTCAAGAGGCTATCATTGGGACACCCAAACACTCTAGAACACCAAGAGGTGGTGTTTCGTGTCGCAAGGGTAATAGATAAGGCCCAAGGGACTAAGTCCTTAACAAATGATGGATAGAAGGTGCTATCCAAATGTCCAAGGTTGTGGAGATAGGAGAAGACTGTCTACCTGGATTGGACAAAGCCAAAAATGGAAGTTTGGCAAGGCTGGTGATGGGCATGTAAAGGCCCAAAAGCAGCAACGTTAATCCCGGTGTGTGGGATTATAAGGTGAGCATGCCCAAGATTGAGGAACCACTCCCTAGGCTATCGGGTAAGTTCATCCTTAAGAATACTTGCTAAGGCATAGTAAAATGTGCAAAGCTATCCTCCTAGTCTGGAGGAGAATAACCAAAGGAAACATATGGGGCCAAAAGGCAAGTAGTATTGGGATGGAATTGAACCATAGAAATCGAAGGGCATATCCAACGGTGGTTATGCAAGTTGGGAGTGGAGAACTAAGAGGGTGCTCGAGGATGTTGTTGCTAGCAACCGAGATGCCATAGAGAGTCTAAAATATGGAATTGTCCATGTTAGACTATATGGAAATTATAAAGCTTGCGAAAAGGGAGGCCTTAGCAAGTTAAGGGACAAAGTTCCTTCAAGGTTCCCAAAGATGATTCTAGGTAGCTTAGTACCTAGAGAGGCCAAGTGTGAATGGTAAATGGAACGTGCGAAATCAGAGTGGCGCAGTAGAAGCGTGGTCTTAAAGCTTGCCATGAGACAAGGCTATCAAGGTTAGGGAAGTAGTTCCCAAGTGTTCAAAGAGAGGGCTTTGAACGAAAGTTGATGGTCAAGGACTTCCACGCTTATGCAGGAACCATGTTACAGTGGTCAGAGGACTTGCCAAGCGAGATTGGCAAGTCGGGGGAACAAATACCCTAGTTGAAGGTGATAACTTCAAAAAGGGTGGGTCATGGGGTCAAACATGGAGGAGTCCATGCATGATCACAGACGTGTCAAGTGAGAGGATTTGGCAGTGTGGAGGAACTAGGTTCCTAAGCTGTGATCTGTAGCGTGCTTTAAATAAAAGTTGGTGCACCGGCGTGGGGAGTCACGCCAGGCATCTAGGGTGATGCCGTCCGTAGATGCATATACGGAGGTTGGGTTCGAGTCCCAACCCTCTAGTGCTTGGGTTCGAGTCCCAAATCACTAGGGCGTGGTGATGGTTTGGAATATGAGGACACTCATATTTCGGTGGTCATGGACTCTCAGTGAGGAGATTGGTTTGGGCACACCGCCAAGCGAGGGATGCCTCGGAGTCGTGATGCACGGTTAGATTTCTTAGAGTGAAAGCTTGGCATATCTAACTTGAACACTTTGGTGCAAAGGGCACCAAAGACGTGGTGAATGAGATGGAGACACCCAAGTCTCAGTTGCTATGGATCCTTGGCCGAAAGGGCTAGCTTGGGCGCACCGCCAAGTGTGGGGGATGCCCCCAGGGTCATAGTCAACAACTTAGAAGGGTTTGGAAAACCTAGTTCCTATTGATAAACCTATTAAGGGGTCAAGATGAGATCACTAGGTGATCTTGTGGCTAAACAAGGACAAAGTCTTTGTTTGGGTTAAGGAATATGATTCCTAGTTCAAAGTGTTGATTTGAACTATTGATAAAGGTGTGGCTTGGTCGAGGTGACCAAGTGGAAAGAATATCTAAGGGAAATGAACTATGTCAATGCTATAGCATAGTAAGTCCAAGGAAAGTAGTTTCTATAAGAGATCCAAGGGAGGGTCTCAAAAAGTTGGGCCGTGGATAGAGCCCACGACAGAAAATGTTAAAGAGACGTACTAGAGGTGAACACCCTCTAGACTTGGAAAAACAAAGTGTTTGCTATGGAACCGAAAGGAAACCTCAAAAATGGAGGTAGCGATCTTATGTTGCTGGGTGCAACAATCAAGGATAGGAGCAAAAGACTAGTGGCTAAGAAAAGAGCCATGGGAATCATGGGAAAGAATCCAAATGGCAAAGTTAGGCCGAGAACACTAATGTGTTGGGTGCTAATGGAATGTGGGAAAGGCAATGTTTCCCCAAGGATGGATTCCCAATTGCTCCGATTTGGCGAAAGTGGATGCTCCAAAGGGGGGAGCGGTAAGGTAGCCAAATAATAGGGCCATGGGCAGCCCTAGCACCAATTATGATAACTGGAACTTAGTGCCTAAAGGTGGCACGATATCGAAGAGAGGATGATGGTACCCTCAAGTAAAGAACTTCCTAGGATAGGGAAGTGGAGTTGCACCATGTGCAACATAAAGTGTCGGAGACACCTGGGAAATTGACTTGGAGAAGTCAAAATTAAAAGTTCCAAAATGCAGAGGTTATGTCAATAGAATCTGAAACTACTAGAGAATGAGTAGTGGAATTGAGTTAGAGAGGGTGTCTCTAACGGGTTTAGCGAGAACTGAACCAATAAAAGGGAGCAAACCACCCTAGGTGGTCGAGTGAGTCTCTATGTTGGAGAGACTATGCTCCTTAGAGGATGGACAAGGCATGGTGAGCCTTCGGGGTCAAACCATAGACAAATATTGGCTGGGTGCCAAGGATGGAAATGGTAATACCTGCGGGTGTTACTTTATAAAAGGGTTTACCGTTCGATGAGGACATCGAACTTCATTTATGGGTGGTGGAGTTGTGAAACACAAAATCCCTAGGCCCCAAAGTGGAGCCGGAAGGGTGCCACATGGTAGTGGACGAAGCGAAAGCCAAACAAGCGTAACACGTTTGGACTAAAAGCTTCGACTTGAAAGATCGAGAGCGGGAGTGGAACTCCCAACAAAGTGCTCGAGGAACAAGCACAAAGCGAGCAATAAGCGAGGCTCCAAAAAGGGACCCAAAAGGACCAACACATGACACGTGGAAGTGTTCGAGATGGAGTCCGAGATGGACCCGAGTTGGAGTCCTAGATGGAGTCCGAGATGGACCAAGATGGAGTTCGAGATGGAGTCCAAGGTGGAGTCCGAGATGGAGTCCGAGATGGAGTCCGAGGTGGAGTCCGAGGTGGAATCCGAGATGGAGTCCGAGCTGGACCAAGACGGAGTCCGAGATGGAGTCCGAGGTGGAGTCCGAGATGGAGTCCGAAGTGGAGTCCGAGATGGAGTCCGAGATGGACCGAGATGGAGTCCGAGATGGACCGAGATAGAGGCCGAGATGGAGTCCGAGATGGACCCGAGATGGAATCCGAGATGGAGTCCGAGAAGGACCCGAGATGGAGTCCGAGGTCGAGACCAAGACCGGGACCGAGACCGGGACCGAGACCGAGACCGAGACCGAGACCGGGACCGGGACCGAGACCGAGACCGAGGCGGAGGCCGAGACCGAGCCTGAGTCCGAGTCCGAGTCCGAGTCCGAGTCCGAGTCCAAGTCCGAGTCCGAGTCCGAGTTCGAGTTTGAGAGGGTGAAAGCCCAAAGCGTTCGTCTCCCAGACCCTGGGGGGTTTGGTGAGCTCCAAAAGTATAGTAAGGGGGAGGACTGCAGTGGAGCCAGTTTGGCCAGGAAAGGCCAGTTTGGCCCAGGAAGGCCAGACCCAGTGTTGGGTGATGAACTGACCACTGGGAAGTCCAAGACTAGAGTGAATACGGACCGACAAGTGAGGTAGCTTGGTGAAGTGTTCAAGAGCCGGCTCTAGTTCCCCCGGGAGATCGACTGGCCGATGCTCCCAGTCCAAGTGTGGGTGGCACTACCTACTTGGATACCTAGCGTGGCTCAACGGAACCTCGCTCTAAGCCCATGGCTAGAGCACCTAGAGGCGGAAGGCGGGGAGAGTACCCATGAGGCCCGTGTAGGGCCACGGTGTTCCGAAATGTTGTCCCAAAGTCCCAGACTGTGGAAAGGAAGAGGAGTAGTCCTCTGGAGTAAAGACCAAAGATATAGTCGTGTGGCGAGGAAGTCCCAGAGGACCGTGGGACTTAGTGGTCGGGCCTGTGGGCCTCGATCCAGTGGCAGTGTTGGCAAACACGGCCCTGAGCAGAAAGGGACTTGGTGGGGACCAGAAAGGGGATATTGGGGAAGGCTATTCCCCATGTCTGAGGGCATCCTAAGGATGCAAGGAGTGGATTTGGGATGATCACTTATGGACGGATGGCCCAGTCTTGGAGAGACGGGATTGCAATGCAGGTGGTGTTAGACCACTGATATGACCAAAGTGAAGGAGCATGGCCTAGCGTAACGGGCTCATATATCGGTGGTACCTTAGGGTGTCGGTTATGGGATCGGACACGTGGAGCACTTGGACCAAGTGCAAAGGTTGAGTGGCATGGATGCCATTCTCGGGGTTAGCAAGCCCCAAGTCCTGAATGGGACTTATGGAGGTTGTGAATGAGACTCCTCCAAGTGGTCGAAGGTGTGGTTAAGTGACTAAAGTAGAATGGAAAAATTAGTCAATTACATTGTGGAGTACAAAGTGGATGATTTGGTGTTAGTCCGTTTTCCCCATCTTACGGTACGTGGTTTATCTAAGGGGCTTCTTGCACAGTGGAAAGGACCGTATCGGGTGTTGTGGCAAGTTGGACCATAAGTTTATGAGGTTCAGCATAATGTCTAGCAGGCTGATCCTCCAGAGATTGTGCATGTGCAGCGGTTGAAACGCTTCATACAAAGGGATCAGGAGTGGTTAATACCATCTACAAATCTGCTGATGCCTCCTCTTAATGTTCCTCCAGATCCTGGCCCGTCTACAAGAGAACCCTGATGGTCTTCTATTATTCCGAGAGGAGGGATGATGTGAGGGCGAAGTGTACGGTTACAATGCTATATACTAATATTAGCGTAGTGGGATTTTAGTAGCTATCGGATTGGTTTCAATCTGGACCATTCGCTCCTGTATATAAGCTAGGGTTTTTGGGCTAATTGATATGCACATTTCTGTATTCCCTTTCCATATTCCATGCACTCACAGAACTAGTCTAAATTTTAGTGTGTAATGGATTTAGTTAATGTAGTGTAATATTTTTGTTATTGAAAAAATTAGTAGAAGTTTATATAATCTATAGTTTTGTTGATGGATATGAAAACTTTTTTGGTTTGCTTAAGCAAACCTATAGATGGTAGTGGATATACGTAGAATGCTTGGATATTCTAGAATATTCTACCATCTAATGGTTGGTATTCATTTAGATTAATCTGGTATTTATAATTTATAAACATGTTTATAATTTATGAACTTTCCTAAACCCCTTCTAGTATATTCTTTTTTATACTATCATCTAATGGTTGATATGCAATAAGATTAATCTTGTGTTTGGAAATTACAAACATGCTTATAATTATAAACTTTATTTGATCAATTAGATTAATAAGTAATAATAAAACTACCATTAAGCAAACCAAGCATTGCTACATGCAATGTGTAGCAATTTATTTTAATAAACATGAAGATAATAATCAATAATATCTTCAAACATTACTTAATACTATTATACCTAATTCTTAAATAATATATGTATATTTATGTATATATATATATATGTATGTATATATATATGTATATATGTATATATATATATATATATATGTATATATATGTATATATATATATGTATATATGTATATATATGTATATATGTATATATGTATATATGTATGTATATATATATGTATATATATATGTTGCTGCATTTGTTCCTGCAAGGAGGGCTTCCAGGGTGTTGCCTGAAAATGGAAGTGTGTCGGTGATGTTCACCGACACAAACGGGAGGCTAAACAATTTTGTGCCGGCCAATAAGGCAGATAGTAGCGATCGAGTGGCTGCGGCGGGAATGCTATTTGCACATCCAGCGTACTGCTTTTGTTTGGCAGACTTGCCATCGGATGAACAAACAGGTGACCTTCTGCTTGCTGAAGTTGAAGATCTGGGTCGTCTTTGCGGCTATGGTCGGCCACTGTGGCAAGCATTGGTGAAGGCTTCCACAAGTGCAGGTGACGTGCTGCTTTTGGCTGTAGATAAGCTCCTGGGTGGCACTGGTTCGTTCAACGAGTTTTTGTTTGAAAGAGGACGTCTATCACATGAGGCTTGTCTGGCTACACTGGGCTGCAGAGTATGCATCGACATCAATCCGCATGCCACAATTATCACTGATATGGTTGCAAGTCACCTACTTAGCGTGATGTCCATTTCTGATGACCGGACTCTTGTTTAGACGCATTGGGCTACGGAGCCACTGGTTGCAGCGGCTGCAGCACATGTTTTGCGTGCACAAGGGAAGGTTGGGACAGGGTGGAAGGAGTGCTTGGAGGCACTTGTAACTGGGATGAAGCGTGGATGGGTTGATCGAGGTTACAGGGGCGAGTTGGTTGCACGGGTGCTGCTACTACTTGCAGTGGATAGTCTAGGCAGAAATTCATGGAAGTGCTTTACTTTTGACGAGCTTTGCCATGGCTTAAGTGGGAAGTCGCTGTCCGATCTTATTAGAGAAGATGAGCAGAATTCAGCATCTCCGACCCCCAAAGCTCCAGGTGGTGGAGAAGAAGCGCAGGTCGAAGTAAACATGCCGCCACCTCCGGTCTCGGTGTTGAAGCGTAGCACAAGGGGAAGCAGGGTTAAAGTAAACAAAAAATTTCTGGGTCAGCCGCAGGTGGCTTCAGCGTCCCTGTCCAAAGCTCCAGGAGAAAAACCGCAGGTCAAAGTAAACACGCCGCCACCTGAGGTGAAGTCGCCATCTCCAATGCTGACGGCCTCGAAAGCTCCAGGTGGAAGTACGCACGATGAAGGGGAAACAAAACAAGCAGGTGGCTCTATAGATGGAAGTGGTAAAGAAGAAATCCACAGAAACATGGGTGAAGGCAAGTTTTTTTGCTTGCTATTCAGGAAAACCGACTTCCGACTGCAGGACCTCACTGCAAAAGATTTGCTTGAATTTGGAAAGGCTGGCGTAGGAATCATTTGCCTTGAAAATGAATGGGGCATGGACATCATCATCATTGGGTTCTTTGGTGACACGTTTAGCCTGGAGACGATGACACTCATTTTGGTGCAGGTGAAACACACAGAGAAACTTGATGTTGATTTAGCATGTGAGCAAGACAAGAGATCCATACCCAGCGAATCCCCGACGTGGAAACGATGCTTGAGCGCCCAATCCGCGTAGCTCAAATGCTCTCTGGAGTTTGCTCAGATGTTGAGTAGCAGTGCAGGGCCTCAAGGTTGGACTCGGTTGAAGGTGCCATACGCCAGTCTGGTTTTGAATGTGGCCCATGTGCCTTCCAGCAGTGTTCGTTACAGAACTAGGAAACTTGTCACAGAAGCATTGCTGAAGAAGACGCCTGCAAATCATTCCATGGCAATTGCTCTCCATGACGCTCATCCGGAATGCAAAGGCCTTCAGGGATGGACAGAGCTATGATGGGGATAGATGGTATTCAAGTCATGGGAACGGTATTTTGCTTCAGATGATCATCTCCAACACATTGTGGTCATTCAAGGTACGTTTGTGCTGTTTCATTTTCAATCAGTTGATGTTATCTTTTGCTGTCCAGGTTTGGATGCATTCTCATCCAAGGACAAAGTGAAAGACCTGGTCGACATCTCTCTGGATTCTACTGCAGACACGAGGAAACTAGAACAAGTTCAGAAGACGTATGCACATAGAATGTTCGGATGGGTTAAGAACACGGAAATGCACTAGTGTTTGGAGCCAAAGCTCAGTGTGAAAAAGAGTAAGTAAAACTGAGAATTTTTTTGAGAAATAATCTGAAATTCTTTCTCCATTGCAGAGAGATGCAGATGGAATTATCTTGTGAGATTTAAGGACTTTGTAGATAGCAAGTGCCAATATTTTAATTATTAAAACTGAAAGATTCCTTTTCTATTATTTTGCATGTGTTGATGTTATAATGGTAAAACAAATAATGATAATTTTACAAATTTAATTATAAAATATTAATTATATTTTAAAATGTGCATCAAAAGTTTTAGGCAAAGCTTTGGTTGAAAGTATATAATATCATTCCAGCACTTAGATGTAAAATAGTAAAGTTAACATACTCACATTCTTAAACAAAAATAGGTTTAAGAGTTAATTTTTGACATTAATGAAAGCTATAAGGATATTGAAGTTGATACTAATATAAATAAATGTTATATAGCTGAGTGATGAGCTATGTGTGGTGATGTGGTTGCCACTAAAGTATCATCAAGTTTATCATTGTGTCCAATTAGAATTGTTATTATTAATATATTATGGATTTAGTTTATGTAATATTGTATTTTAACTGTAACACTACCGAAATATAAATTAAACAATAAGAGAAATTTTAGTGACTATTATAAACTACAACTATAAGAGAAAATTTGGAAAAACTTCAGGATAAGCTATATTCTCAACTACTACTCACAAATTTCTCCTCCCTACCCTTCATGTTAGTTTTTGTTTTTTTCAGGCATACAAAAAGCCCATTTTCGTTAAAGTGAGACCATTTGGAGGTCTCACTTAATATATTAATCATTTTCTTAAATTTTTATTAATTATATAATCTAAAAAACATATATTTAGCTAATTAATTAGGCTTAATTAAAGGAATATTCAAGTTTGATTCCCATTATACAGTAAATAATTATTATGATATAAGAGTTTTTTACAAACAAAAACCACTCATGTGCATAAAAGTAGATATACCAAAGATATATTTATTAAAATGTGAGTACATTACTATATTTTCTCCTCTTATATTGGCTAATAAACCTTGTTTCTTAATAGTACATATCATCACATAAGTGGTAGAACTTATTGATATATGGAAACATCTTTGGATACAAGTAACATCTTTGACTCGATTTCATATGATGTTTTTTCTATTATAGCATCCATAAAAGTGACTCTCTATACATCAGTATACATACCAATAAAGTTCAAATTGAAAGCCACAGTCATGTAAAAATGGTAAGTTCGTTGCGAATCCTTTGCCTCCAACTTCTTCTTAAAAAACTCATACATGTAAAATTGTTGGAACATTGGATAATTCTCAATATGATCACTCACATAAGAACTATATTAGAGAAGACATCTGTTATGCTTTATAAGTTTCTTGAGTGTGTCTGGTCAAATTATACTAGAGAAATCTTTCAAAAATTTTAAGCTCAAGATGGAAGAAATGGTGTTGAAACTTCATCCAAACATCAGGGAGTTTGAAGTTTTCATTCTAAACAACACACCAGATAAATGTTGTAAGACAGTTTGGATGTTTGCATCCTTATTCATTTGACCCCAACAAACTAGATACTGGTGAATTATGCAAATGTCTTCATCATGCATTTTATATTGAAATATGTTTGTTAGCACACCAAGCCTCCCCAAAGCATATTCAAGGTTAAAATCTTAAGAGCTTATCCAAGGGGCCAATGTCATATCATACTGATCTGACAAATTGTGCATACGCAATAGAAACTTTGTTGCACCTGGCTGGAGTAATAACTTTTCTTTGTCCTTGTCCCTGAAGCTAATATAACACTTAACTGTGAAGAAGCTATATATCTTAAATAGAGAAAGATATTTTTGTGGACAATATTAGCCTGTGACCTCACACTAAGGGCAAAGACAAAAATGTTTACCTTAAATCTGGTTGATTCACTTTATTTGTGCTTTTTCTTGGCAAGTTTCCTAAGTCTCTCTGTGAGACACAAATCGCTAAGCCCCAAAGTGGAGCCAAAAGGGTGCCATGTGGTAGTGGCTGAAGCGAGAGTCAAACAAATGTAACACATTTGGACTAAGAGCTCCGACTTGAAAGGTCGAGAGTAGGAATGGAACTCCCAACGAAGTGCTCAAGGAACAAGCATGAAGCGAGCAATAAGTGAGTCTTTAGAAAAGGGACACAAGAGGACCAACACATGGCACGTGGAAGTGTCCGAGAAAGTTAGAGATGGACTCAAGATGGAGTCTGAGATGGACCCAAGATGGAGTCCGAGATAGAGTCTAAGATGGACCTGAGGTGGAGTCCCAGATGGAGTCCAAGATGGAACCGAGTCCGAATACTAATACAAGCTGTTAGGTGAAAGCCCAAAGCAAATCGTCTTGAAGGGGGGGGGGGGTTCCAAAGTATTGTAGGAAGAGTGTGGGGGTTGGACCCCAGTGGAGCCAGTTTTGGCCAGGAAAGGCCAATTTAGTCTAGGAAGGCCATACTAGCTATTGGGTAATGAGATAACTATTGGGAAGTCCAAGGCTAGAGTGAATACGGATTGACAAGTGAAGTAGCTTGGTGAAGTGTTCAAGAGTTGGCTTTAGTTCCCCCTGGGAAATCAAATGCTCGATACTCCTAGTCCAAGTGTTGGATACATAGTGTGGCTCAACAGAACCTCACTCTAAGCCCATGGCTAGAGCACCCAAAGGCAGAAGGTGGGGAGAGTACCCATGAGGCTCGTAGTTGAGTGGCATAGATGCCATTCTCGGGGCTAGCAAGTCCCAAGTCCTGAATTTGACTTATAAAGGTTGTGAATGAGACTCCTCCAAATGGTCAGAGGTGTGGTTAAGTGACTAAAGTAGAATGGAAAAATTAGTCACTTACAACTTGGTATCGGAGCTGTTTCTTAGTCCCACTTTTATTGGTGCTCAAGTATATCACCACTTGTGTTGACATCGGAAGGTCCTAAGAGTGGGCCTATCCTTGAGGAGTAGCAGGTCGGGAGAACATGGCTCTCCATTATAGTTCATATGTGTACTTCTATGCAAGATGGTGGATAGAAAAAGGCCAATAAGGGAATGACTTTGGGATCTTGGGAACAATATAAGGTTTTTTTCAAAAAGGAGTTGAGGATGTGATCCAGATGAGTGTTTGATTTAACAAATTGGCTAATGTAGTTGTGGTAAACCACTATGGTTAGGATCATGGGGAAGATAGAGACTCTAAAACAATAAAAGAGTCATGAGATTACCCTCATGTAGTTGAAGCTAGTGCTCATGAATTTGAGACCAAAATTAATGACCATGGGAAGTCAAATACAGATGAGGACATAAGTCCTTGAAACGGTAGCCAAGGCCTTCAATAAATGCTGGAACAACCCAAGGAGTTGAGGGTGTACTTAGAGGATGAGTCGCTGTTCTCATCATATGGATGGATAGTCCTAAGGGGCGAAAGTAGCCCACAAAGATCGAAAAATAATCAAGTGTCAGAATAACACTTATAATGGTGGTCCTGATGAGTAGAACATGAATACAAGAAGATGTATTCCAAAGAGCTGGCACCTCAAAAGTAGGACTTTATGGGTCGTGGGATTAGCAAAGTGCAAAGAGTTGGATGACTCAAAAGGAGTCAAGGAATGGTCTTAGAGGACTAGTGGAAGGACTTAGACTGAGGTGTGTTGTACCTCACGAAAGATGGGGAGGATCATAAGATCTAAGCATGAGAATAGTGGGTATCTCATTGGTGGCAGAATGTGCCATACTAAGTAGTGGAAAAGAGGTTCCCAGGAGGAAACAACTTTGATATGAAATTCTGTGTAAACTTTATGGTGTAGTGCTAATGGATGGTTGGCATGAGAAACAACTATGTTGATCTTAGCAAAAACCTTTACACAAGTAAGAAGTGTTATAAAGGGAGCTGATGGTGTGGAGACACCAAATGTGCCAAGGCATAATGCTTTGAGGTCAAGTTGGCGGGTTCATGAGAACCCCTTGTCAAAGGAATCCTAATAGAAATGGGAATGGCATAGCCTAAGATAGAAGGCATGTGGTTAAAGTGTGGTGACCCAAAATAATGATGGAGGTGTGGAAGCACTAGCAATGAGTTGTAGGACTTGACAACTATGAGGCAACTAAGCAAAAAAGTGCAAAATAATTGATTAAACTGGTAGAAGGTAACTACCTAAGACATTTTATTAGGATAAAGAAGTTATACATACTCCTATAGGGGATGAATTGCTCATGTTGCGATATAGTTCTCAACCTTGGACGTTTGAATAGCACTTCCTATCCATCATTCGCTAGGGACTTAGTCCCTTGGGCCTTATCTAATGCCCTCACGACACCAAACACCACTTCCTGGTGTTTTAGAGTGTTTGAGTGTCCTAATGATGGCCTTCTTTTGGCAATGAGCATTAGACAGGAGAAGTCCGTCTACCCAAATTGGACAAAGCCAAAAAGGGATTTTGGCAAGACTAGTCATAGACATATAAAGGCCCATAAGTAGCAATGTTAATCCTGATGTGTAGGATTACAAGGTGAGCATACCTAGATTGAGGAACCACTCCCTAAGTTATCGGGTAGGTTTTGTAAGCCACAAACTTTTCCTAAACCGGTTCCCCTTTCGCAGATTATCGTTGAAATGCACCTTGATGGCCGCATCCAACGCTTCCTTGTAGTTGGTCGGGTTCCAGCGCATCACTTCACCGCGAGCCCAGGTGTAGCGCACGTGGTTTTTACCCTTTATCCTATGGTGATTTACCATAGGATAACACCACGAAGCGGAACCTAAACCCTCTTTGTGCCACGTGACAGATGCCACGTGTCACATGCCACGTGTCCATAGGAACCCGAGGTTCAAGGCCTTGGGCCATTGAACGAAGGAACGGTTCCAAACTCCCAAGCATGGAGCCAAGGAGTGATGGAACCGAACCACGGAGCAACTCCCGAGCATAAAGCCCAAGGAGCGAAGGGACAGGGGCCCGGAGCGACTTGGAACAGTCCTAGAGTAACCAGCATCCCAATGCCAGGACCAGCACGCAAAACGGAGCCAAACAGAGTCTGGCGCTATTTCGGCATACCGGTGGCCTAATGCGAGGACATGGGTACTCCACCAACTAGCATGGAATGGAACTTGGGCTTAGACCCAAGCCGGACGCAGAACAAGGACAGGCACGCAAGCGGGAGCTAGACTATGCCTCAGGTTGGTCGGCCATGCCCGACCTACCCACTATCCCTACTATACATTTGGAACCCCCCATAGCCCCCCCCCCTTGAGGAACACACGCTTTGGGCTTTCACCCCAAGCCTACCCTTAGTACCAGGAGTTAGTCTCTGGGACAAGCGCGAAACTTACTAAATATAGAATGGCGCTAGATTGCGAATTTGGACATGGGACGAACACCATTGTGTTCAGGCCGATCTCTACATTCCGTAGATATGCCAAATGAGCGAATCTAGACACTTTCTATAAATAGTATTTGGGACCGAAATAAGACTAACACAAAGGGCATGATAGCGAGGGTGTTTGGCAGACACGGTAAGCTATCATCTAGCGATATTGAGGGACCAATCTCAATACGCGAGGGTTCTTGTCACTAGCAAGTGCAAGACAAAACGAGACGGGAACTCCTTACCGGGCTAAGTATGCTTAGCTAATAACACGTAGGAATTCCGTCCTTATGCTCGTCCGGTCTAAGTACACTCGAAATGCCCAGTTAACTCCACTAGCACAAGAGGGGCTAATAAAGGGTCCAGCAATACCGACCTCCTGCCATCGTGGCAGTAAGGTAAGAGTGTCCGTAAGGACTGGTCGACAGGTAACTTTCGATACCCGAAGTCACATGCACGACACTCTCCCCCCCTAGGGAAGATCGACGTCCTCGTCGATGCATACTCGAGTCTAGAATACCGCCAAGGAAACAAC
The DNA here is from genome assembly GCF_000143415.4 of Selaginella moellendorffii. NCBI lineage: Eukaryota > Viridiplantae > Streptophyta > Lycopodiopsida > Selaginellales > Selaginellaceae > Selaginella > Selaginella moellendorffii. The sequence goes on along the minus strand of NW_003314366.1, from coordinate 73,972 downwards.
TCCAGAAAAAGTTCACGGTACTCACACTATGTGAGAAATGCACCAACTTAAATGAGTTAGGGGTAACCTCTTTGTCTAACGCGGATGCGCTACCAGCTCAGACACCTTCCGGCCGTCGCCGACAAAGAAATGACCAACAAAGTTAGCCACCCTTGTTGCTCTGGGAGTCACCCAGCTACAAAAGAGTGATATGCCCCTGCCCGCAGAGACATAGAGAGAGAAGCCAGAGGCCCCAACCCTCCTAAGCAAAGAAACCAAACCCGTCGGTAAGGTTTAGATAGACTACTGTAAACAGGCAGTTAGAGTTGTTTACACGGTCACGCCCTTTTAACGGAATAAGGAACATCGACAAAGAGGCGGGTTATGTGACCAGTCGACAGTAGCTACCCCATGACTAGAGATTTCACCATGCACACGAAGTGCCGAAGCCAGTCTGCCTATACTGGCCCAAACTTAAAGATTAATAGATGGACAATATCAACGTCATAGACAATGATAGCTTAGAGACTTAATTATCAGTGAATATATCTTAGATTAGAACACAAAAGTATTCCAAGTAAGGTATCATCTGATAAACTAGTAGTATAGTACAGGAACCACCAAGATCATCATAATTGGTAAATATAGGAATCACCATCCAACAAAATTCAATAGCAAATATATCATCAAGAACACTCAATGATGAAACTTCACTATCGAAGATGGTAGATAGTATGCCAAACAACTTACTAAAGATAACTCAAAGAACACAAAGTATCATTGACTGACAAGCAAGATGCTCGCGAATGTATCACCCGAAGGAAATAACATCCCAATCTATCAGCACTAACCCAAGCAACAATCAACACAATAGAATGAATGTGGTAAGACCAACAAACACTCATTCATGGCAACTATCACAAAAGCCAATCTGAATAGATCCCGGCCAACAATACCAAAGAACCAAAGTTGCTCAAGCAAGTGTCAGCAACATCCTATTGATATCTCAAACCCAAGAGACCAATCCAGAGCAAACCACAAAGAACATGTGGTATTGCGAAAAGCCATAAGCCACCAAGGAGAACAACTAACCATCATGAAAGATCATCAATCATCCTATCAATAAAGAAATGCATAATCATCATCGAAGAAAGAATCTACCATCCCGAAGAACGGCAAATCATTCTATACTAACAATAATCAAGCAAAACATTTTGACAAGGATAATCAACTATCTTAGATGATAGTCAATCATCACCAATGATTGCCAAATGCAAAAGCTAACTTCAATATCAAAGCTAAGGAGCAAAAATGCCTTCCCCAACTACTTCTAACAAATGGAACAATGAGCACAAAACTCAAGGAACCAAAAGCTCAAAGAAGCCTATAGCAAAGTCTTGCCTATAATAATCACGAGTCTTGCATAAACTAACTTCAATGCTAAAGAAGAAATCATGGTGCAACCCACAATATCTCCCTCGACACATCCATAAGTCAAACTTTATAATGCCAAAGCTAATGAAGAGCAGATTTGCATCAATCCAAAAGCTAAGCATAACGAAGCTATGCTCAACAAGTGATCATCTAATCGATCCTCCATGAATCCATCTTTAGCAAGACGTAACTCACTTCATAACAAGCACAAGAAGAACCATTAATGATCAATATATCCCAACTCAAATCCAATAAGGATTCAAATATTTCAATATTGATCTCTAACTCTTCCACTTGTAGAGTTAGCATAGTTCACGACTGAATCACTTTTCAAGGAAAAGCCAAAGCTCAACCCCTACTAAATAATCTCGTCTAGAACACAACTAACTCAACTTGCCACTCAGCTTGTTTGAACGTCAACATAGTTGCTAACTAGCAAATGCAAGAATGCTAATAACACAAAGTCATAGCCAAATCATCAACACTATCTACATCAAGACTAATGAAACTCAATATCAATCCTAAGGATAGACATCTCATTTCACTCAAATCTCAACATTAATATTGTCAACGACAAGGCACCACTTCAATGCCATCAACACCATCACAAAGCTAGAAGAAAGCAAGAGTGAATCACCACTCAAAACTCTCTTGCAACCAAACTAACCAAAGTCGAAGATACTTTACTCAGTATCCGAGACTAATCCTTCAACAATACTCAACTATAGATAACATTTCCTCAAGGAGTGAATCACCACATCCAAGACTCCATGAAATCCAACACTATGAACTAAACGCAACCAAATGATATCGACAAAGGTAGAGTCGATATGCCAACATGGAAAACCCATGTAAATCTAACGACACGATCCTCCGTAACACCATCCGGTAAAGCAAACCCATCACTGTTAAATCATCATCGAGTGAAGCAAGTGTTAACAGTCTTTGACGAAGTCTACAAGTAATCACTAGTTGCAAAGCAACGAGCAATCACTCTTCAACTTGCCTTCACAAGACCCAAACACTAAACTCTTGCCATTGAGTCATATACTTATCCAACATAAACGTAATACCCCAAATATGAGATAAAGGTTCATGGACAAGCATAAACTAAATGACCACTTGAATCCAACTCAACCGCAATAAGCTCACTAATGCATTTAGGCAATAGCTTTGAGCATGCCTTGAAGAGGCTAGCTATGCATGATCAACACTCAGTTGAAACTAAAGTGAAGACCATGAGATGGACTCATATCGGTACACAACCTCCACTTAGACAAAGCTATAGTACGGGTACCAACATCTCAAACTTAAACAACTAAGTTGGACATCACCATCCTCAGCCAAGGCGCAGGGCTACCAAGACTAAGTCAAGATTAGTGAGAGCTCACTACTCTCATAGAGTCTAATGAAATGCAAGGTGCAACCTGCCACCAAGCAAACGCTAGAAGAACGACACAAGGGTCATCTTTCTTAGAAAAGTGCAACGGCCACTTTTTTACACCAATTCCAGACTCTATCCAACTCAATTGCCTTAGCCCCAAAAGTTAGCATCCCTTTCGGGCTACATCATACAAACTACTTACTAAGGTCTAAGCCAACCAAAGTCAACTCCAACCCCTTCACTAGTTTGTACTGGCTTACGAAAACGGAATGGTTTTCGGCCAAAGTGACCAACAGATCAGCCATTGGAAAAGTCTAAGAAAATTTGTGGAAAATTTTCCATCCTAGAGAAAGAATGACTCTCAATCCAGGAATGCAAACTTTCAAGACTCAACCAACTTCCTCCTACTAACAATTTCACATAGGTTCACCTCAACACCAATTCTCGAGATCCACAGTATGTCTAAGCATCGAACATCTTTTTGCCCATACTTCTGACATCCAACACCAACATCCGCAAAATGCAAAGTGAACATCCAAGGCTTGATCACGAAGACCACATCTTCGGATATCCACATCGCACTAACACTTTTCTTCAACCACCTTCAAAATCCAATGTGAAGCCAAAACACTAACAAGAAAAATGACATGAAAAATCAAGCTCTAAGGAAAATTCCTCATCACTTAAAATAATAATGCCACTTCCACTAACACAAGTGCTAGTAATGTCAATGCCTCAACCTCACACCTTCTCTATCCAACAATCTACTCCAAGTGTTAACGGATCAACTAATGAGCTATAGCAAATGAATGCTACAACCCTTTCCAACACCTTATGGGCAAATCCTCAAGGAACAAGGAACCAACTTAAGCTTAGCATAATGGACCACCATTGAGAATTCAGTCAAAGCTACTACAATGCTACTCGTGCAAGTAGACTAGCTTCACCATCAACCACTTTGGGGTTGATCATCGTTAACCAAGCAACTTCGTAAACACATTGCTCATTATCACATGGATATGATATAAGTATCACAATGACTTGATCATCAATCAAGCAACAATATGAGCAATGCCAATGTCATTACTTCAAAGGTTTATGTGAGTATCAAGTGTCAACTCGATTTGACAAAATGCAACATAAATGCCACACTTTATCGATAGAGATTTATAACACTTAACACCACTAACTTTTGTTCACAACACGGACAAGGTCATGCCACTCTCTTTCCGACCAAACTCAAAACTAATCCAACACCAAGCTACTCAAGGAGCAATAGCAAGATTCCCTGGAAAAGAATTGAGCATTGCAACCCAAGTCTTCCAATAGCAAGCCTAGACAAAATGGTATAACGCTTCACCGTTATCCATCCCACAACTTGCCATTTGTAAGACTATCATTTCCAACATACATCAAGGTAGGGACTCTTGATTGCATAATGTGAACACGAGCAATGAGTCACACCTCGTTGCAAATCATCTTTCTGGAAGAGAAAATGATTTACGTGTTTGATCCTTCGTCCCTAATGACTCTCTTTTCGGTCTCATCTTTGACTTAACCTCAAACTTGCTTTTGCACTGCCTTTAGTTCAATCGAAGAAAAGTTTATGAGAGAGCACGGCAATGATTATTTGAACCAATAGACTTATCCCTACAATCTTAATTGATCCACTTATCACCATGCCTAGGAAGGATCCACTAGTGCCGTGCTAAACAGCTACGGACTAGCCTATTTGCCACTCATAGCAAACTCAGGGAAAGTTTGCTTTTACCCATGGTACAAGGAACAACTCATTGAACCACTGATAGGCTAACATTAATCCTGCCAACTCAAAGTGTAACCTTGAGTTGCTAATGCGCCTCACTCACGAGTCCAAGCTCAAACTCGTGCGAACGGAAAAACTCAACCCTCTTGTGAGCCTAAGCGCAAGCTCACATTATTAGGTACAAAAGGTAACCAAAACCATACCCAAGGAACGAATGTGAACCCTTTGCATCAAACGTGTACCCACTCGGATCATCGTTTTCATCTCTGCGTATGCAACGAGACTAGTTGCCCAATCTCATTGAATAGTACTCGCTGAGACTCATCCTCTGATACCAAATGTAGCGCACGTGGTTTTTACCCTTTATCCTATGGTGATTTACCATAGGATAACACCACGAAGCGGAACCTAAACCCTCTTTGTGCCACGTGACAGATGCCACGTGTCACATGCCACGTGTCCATGCCACGTGTCCATAGGAACCCGAGGTTCAAGGCCTTGGGCCATTGAACGAAGGAACGGTTCCAAACTCCCAAGCATGGAGCCAAGGAGTGATGGAACCGAACCACGGAGCAACTCCCGAGCATAAAGCCCAAGGAGCGAAGGGACAGGGGCCCGGAGCGACTTGGAACAGTCCTAGAGTAACCAGCATCCCAATGCCAGGACCAGCACGCAAAACGGAGCCAAACAGAGTCTGGCGCTATTTCGGCATACCGGTGGCCTAATGCGAGGACATGGGTACTCCACCAACTAGCATGGAATGGAACTTGGGCTTAGACCCAAGCCGGACGCAGAACAAGGACAGGCACGCAAGCGGGAGCTAGACTATGCCTCAGGTTGGTCAGCCATGCCCGACCTACCCACTATCCCTACTATACATTTGGAACCCCCCATAGCCCCCCCCCCTTGAGGAACACACGCTTTGGGCTTTCACCCCAAGCCTACCCTTAGTACCAGGAGTTAGTCTCTGGGACAAGCGCGAAACTTACTAAATATGGAATGGCGCTAGATTGCGAATTTGGACATGGGACAAACACCATTGTGTTCAGGCCGATCTCTACATTCCGTAGATATGCCAAATGAGCGAATCTAGACACTTTCTATAAATAGTATTTGGGACCGAAATAAGACTAACACAAAGGGCATGATAGCGAGGGTGTTTGGCAGACACGGTAAGCTATCATCTAGCGATATTGAGGGACCAATCTCAATACGCGAAGGTTCTTGTCACTAGCAAGTGCAAGACAAAACGAGACGGGAACTCCTTACCGGGCTAAGTATGCTTAGCTAATAACACGTAGGAATTCCGTCCTTATGCTCGTCCGGTCTAAGTACACTCGAAATGCCCAGTTAACTCCACTAGCACAAGAGGGGCTAATAAAGGGTCCAGCAATACCGACCTCCTGCCATCGTGGCAGTAAGGTAAGAGTGTCCGTAAGGACTGGTCGACAGGTAACTTTCGATACCCGAAGTCACATGCGCGACATCAGGTTTGCAAACCTGATATAAAGGCATGGAACGCATCCATATCCCCCATGTCCGTGACAAGTATCTGTGAGACACAAAATCCCTAGGCCCCAAAGTGGAGCCGGAAGGGCGCCACGTGGTAGTGGCCGAAGCGAGAGCCAAACGAGCGTAACACGTTTGGACCAAAAGCTCCGACTTGAAAAGTCAAGAGCGGGAGTGGAACTCCCAACGAAGTGCTTGAGGAACGAGCACGAAGTGAGCAAAAAGCGAGCTCCAAAAAGGGACCCAAAAGAACCAACACATGACACGTGGAAGTGTCCGAGATGGACCCGAAATGGAGTCCGAGATGGAGTCCGAGATGGACCCGAGATGGAGTCCGAGATGGACCCGAGATGGAGTCCGAGATGGACCCGAGATGGAGTCCGAGATGGACCTGAGATGGAGTCCGAGATGGAGTCCGAGATGGAGTCCGAGGTGGACCCGAGATGGACCCGAAATGGAGTCCGAGATGGAGTCCGAGATGGACCCGAGATGGAGTCCGAGATGGAGTCCAAGATGGAGTCCGAGATGGAGTCCGAGATGGACCTGAGATGGAGTCCGAAGTCGAGACCGAGACCGGGACCGAGACCGAGACCGAGACCGAGACCGAGACCGAGATCGGGACCGAGACCGAGACCGAGTCCGAGTCCGAGTCCGAGTCCGAGTCCGAGTCCAAGTCCGAGTCCGAGTCTGAGTTCGAGTCTGAGAGGGTGAAAGCCCAAAGCGTTCGTCTCCCAGACCCTGGGGGGTTTGGTGAGTGTAAGCGACTAAATTTTCCATTCTACTTTAGTCACTTAACCACACCTCTGACCACTTGGAGGAGTCTCATTCGCAACCTCCCTAAGTCCAATCCAGGACTTGGGACTTGCTAGCCCCGAGAATGGCATCCATGCCACTCAACATTTGCACTTGGTCCAAGTGCTCCACGTGTCCGATCCCATGACCGACACTCAAAGGTACCACCGACATAGCAGCCCGTTACGCTAAGGCCATGCCCAATCACCTTTGCCACACTGGTAGTCCAATACCACTTGCATCACCGTCTTGGCTCTCCAAGACTAAGCAAACATCCGTGAGTGGTCATCTCAGATCCACTCCTTAGCATCCTTAGAATGCCCACCGACAAGGGGAATAGCCTTCCCCAATATCCCTCTGTCAGTCCCCACTAAGTCCCTTTCTGCCCCTGGCCCAAAATGGAGTCTGAGATGGAGTCCGAGATGGACCCGAGATGGAGTCCGAGATGGAGTCCGAGATGGACCCGAGATGGAGTCCGAGATGGAGTCCAAGATGGAGTCCGAGATGGAGTCCGAGATGGACCCGAGATGGAGTCCGAAGTCGAGACCGAGACCGGGACCGAGACCGAGACCGAGACCGAGACCGAGATCGGGACCGAGACCGAGACCGAGTCCGAGTCCGAGTTCGAGTCCGAGTCCGAGTTCGAGTCTGAGAGGGTGAAAGCCCAAAGCGTTCGTCTCCCAGACCCTGGGGGGTTTGGTGAGCTCCAAAAGTATAGTAGGGGGAGGACTGCAGTGGAGCCAGTTTGGCCAGGAAAGGCCAGTTTGGCCCAGGAAGGCCGGACCCAGTGTTGGGTGATGAGCTGCCCACTGGGAAGTCCAAGACTAGAGTGAACACAGACCGACAAGCGGGGTAGCTTGGTGAAGTGTTCAAGAGCCGGCTCTAGTTCCCCCGGGAGATCGACTGGCCGATGCTCCCAGTCCAAGTGTGGGTGGCACTACCTACTTGGATACCTGGTGTGGCTCAACGGAACCCGCTCTAAGCCTATGGCTAGAGCACCCAAGGGCAGAAGGCGAGGAGAGTACCCAGGTGGCTCGCGTAAGGCCACGGTGTTCCGAAATGTTGTCCCAAAGGCCCAGACTGTGGAAAGGAAGAGGAGCAGTCCTCTGGGGTAGTGACCAAGGACACAGTCGTGTGGTGAGGAAGTCCCAGAGGACCGTGGGACTTAGTGGTCGGGCTTGTGGGTCTCGATCCAGTGGTAGTGTTGGCAAACACGGCCAGGGGCAGAAAGGGACTTAGTGGGGACTGACAGAGGGATATTGGGGAAGGTTATTCCCCTTGTCGGTGGGCATCCTAAGGATGCTAAGGAGTGGATCTGAGATGACCACTCACGGATGGTTTGCCTAGTCTTGGAGAGCCAAGACGGTGATGCAAGTGGTATTGGACTACCAGTGTGGCAAAGGTGATTGGGCATGGCCTTAGCGTAACGGGCTGCTATGTCGGTGGTACCTTTGAGTGTCGGTCATGGGATCGGACACGTGGAGCACTTGGACCAAGTGCAAATGTTGAGTGGCATGGATGCCATTCTCGGGGCTAGCAAGTCCCAAGTCCTGGATTGGACTTATGGAGGTTGTGAATGAGACTCCTCCAAGTGGTCAGAGGTGTGGTTAAGTGACTAAAGTAGAATGGAAAAATTTAGTCGCTTACAACTTGGTATCGGAGCTGTTCCTTAGTCCGACTTTTATTGGTGCTCAAGTATATCACCACTGGTGTTGGCAACGGAAGGTCCGAGAAGTGGGCCTATCCTTGAGGAGTAGCAGGTCGGGAAGACATGGCTCTCCATTACAGTTCATGTGTGAACTTGTAGACAAGGTGGTGGATAGAAAAGGGGCCAATAATGGAACGACTTTGGGATCTTGGGAACAGTGCAAGGTTTTCCTCATTGAGTTGAGGAGGTGATCCAAATGAGCGTTTGACTCAGCAAACGGGCCAATTTAGTTGTGGTAAACAACTAAAGTTGGGATCACAGAAAAGATAAAGACTCCAAAGCAATAAGGGAGTCACAAGATTATCCTCATATAGTTGAGGTTGGTGCTCATGAATATGAGACCAGAAGTAATGACCGTGGGAGGTCAAATACGGAAGAGGACTCAAGTCCTTGAAATGGTAGCCGGGGCTACCTGTAATAAATGCTGGAACAACCCAAGGAGTTGGGGGGTGTACTTAGAGATGAGTTGGTATTCTCATCACATGGACAAGTAGTCCTAAGGGGCAGAGGTTGCCCCAGAGAACAAAAACAAGTGTCAGAGTAACACTTGTGAAAATAGTCCTTCTGAGTAGGACAGGAATGCAGGAAGTGTATTCCAGTGAGCTAGTGCCTCACAAGTGGGACCTTACGGGTCTGTGGATGAACCAAGTCCAAAACTGCTGGATGACTCAAGTAGAGTCAAGGAAAGGTCCTAAAAGGACTGATTGGAGCATTTGGACTGAGGTGTGTTGTACCCCATGAAGGATTGGGGGGGGGGGATCATAGGATCCAAGGATGAGAACAGAGGGTATCTCATCGATGGCAAAATGTGCCATGCTAAAGTTATGGGAAAGGTGTTCCCAGAAGAAAACAACTTTGACACAAAGTTGTGTGTGACCTCTATGGTGCAGTGCTAACGGATGGTTGGCCTGAGAAAGAGCGGTGTTGGTCTTGGCAAAGACTTAAACACGAAGGGGAAGTGTCATAGAGGTAAGCTCGTGGAGCCGATGGTGTGGAGACACCAAATGTGCCAAGGTGTGGTACCTTGAGGCTATGTTGGTGGGTTCATGAGAACCCCTTGCCAAAGGAATCCCAATGGAAATGGGAATGGCATAGCCTAAGCTGCAGAGCATACAGTTGGAGTGTGGTGACCCAGATAATGATGGAGGTGTGAAAGCACCAAACAATGAGTTGTAGGACTTGACAACTATGAGGCAACTAAGCAAAAGGTGCAAAATAACTGGTTAAACGGGTAGAAGGTAGCTACCTAAGACTTCTAGCATAGGGAAGTCGGATATACCTTTACGGGGGATAAGTTGCTTATGTTGCGATATAGTAAGTCAATGTCATAAAAGGAAATACTCATTGTCAAGAAAGCCATCATTGGGACACCCGAACGCTCTAGAACACTAGAAGGTGGTGTTTGATGTCGCAAGGGCAATGGATAAAGCCCAAGGGACTAAGTCCCTAACGAATGATGGATAGAAGGTGCTATCCAAATGTCCAAGGTTGCGGAGACAAGAGAGGACTGTCTACCCGAGTTGGACAAAGCCAAAAATGGAATTTTGGCAAGGCTAGTGATGGGCATGTAAAGGCCCATAAGCAACAATGTAATCCCAGTGTGTGGGACTATAAGGTGAGCATACCCGGATTGAGGAACCACTCCCTGGGCTATTGGGTAGGTTCATCCCTAAGAATACTTGCTAAGGCATGATAGAAAGTGCAAAGCTATCCTCCTGGTCTGGAGGAGAATAACCAAAGGAAACATATGGGGCCAAAAGGCAAGTAGTATTGGGATGGAACTGAACCATAGAAATCGAAGGGCATAACCAAGGTTGGTTATGCCAGCTGGGAGTGGAGAATCAAGTGGGGGCTCGAGGGTGTTGCCGCTAGCAACCGTGATGCCATGGAGAGTCTAAGTTATGGAATTGTCCATGTTAGACTATGTGGCATTTGGAAGGCTTGCAAAAAGGGAGGCCTTAGCAAGCTGAGGGACAGAGTTCCTTCAAGGTTCCCAAAGACGATTCTAGGTAGCTTAGTACCTAGAAAGGCCAAGTGTAAATGGTTCATGGAACGCGCGAAATCAGAGTGGCGCAGCAGAAGCGTGGTCTTGAAGCTTGCCATGAGGCAAGGCTATCAAGGTTAGGGAAGTAGTTCCTGAGTGTTCAAAGAGAGGGCTTTGAACGAAAGTCGATGGTCAAGGACTTTCACGCTTATGCAGGAACCATGCTACAGTGGTCGGAGGACTTGCCAAGCGAGATTGGCAAGTCAGGGGAACAAATACCCTAATTGAAGGTGATAACTTCAAAAAGGGTGGGCCATGGGGCCAAGCATGGAGGAGTCCATGCATGATCACAGGCTTGCCAAGTGAGAGGACTTGGCAGTGCGGGGGAACTAGGTTCCTAAGTTGTGATTTGTAGCGCGCTTTAAATAAAAGTTGGTGCACCGGCGTGGGGAGTCACGCCAGGCATCTTGTGTGATGCCGTCCGTAGATGCATATACAGAGGTTGGGTTCGAGTCCCGACCCTCTAGTGCTTGGGTTCGAGTCCCAAATCACTAGGGCGTGGTGATGGTTTGGAATATGAGGACACTCATATTTCGGTGGTCATGGACTCTCAGTGGGGAGACTGGTTTGGGCACACCGCCAAGCGAGGGATGCCTCGGAGTCGTGATGCATGGTTAGATTGCTTAGTGTGAAAGCTCGGCATATCTAACTTGAACGCTTTGGTGCAAGTGGCACCAAGGACGTGGTGAGTGAGATGGGAACACCTAATCTCAGTTGCTATGGACCCTTGGCCGAAAGGGCTGGCTTGGGCGCACCGCCAAGTGTGGGGGATGCCCCCGGGGTTGTAGTTAACCAATTAAAGGTCTGGAAGACCTAGTACCTATTGGCAAACCTGTTAAGGTGCCGAGGTGAGATCACTAGGTGATCTTGTGGCTAAATAAGGACAAGGTCCTTGTTTGGGTTAAGGAATAAGGTTCCTAGTTCAAAGTGTTGATTTGAACTATTAATGATGGTGTGGCTTGGTCAAGGTGACCAAGTGGGAAAAGCACCCTAGGGAAATGAGCTATGTCATTGCGATGGCATAGTGTGTCCAAGGAAAGTAGTCTTTAAAGAGACCCATGGGAGGGTCACAAAGTTGGGCCGTGGATAGAGCCCACAACAGAAGATGCTAAAGAGACTTACTAGGGGCGAACACCCTAGTCTTGGCAAAGCAGAGCCTTTGCTATGGAATCAAAAGAATACCTCAAGGAGGGAGGTAGAGATTCGATGTTGCTTGGTGCAACAATCAACGGATAGGAGCAAAAGATGGGTGGCCAAGATAGGGCCGTGGAATCCCTTGGAAGGAATCCAAGTGACAAAGTTAGGCGAGGAACACTAATGTGTTGGACGCTAACAAATTCCGGAAAAGGAAGTGTGTTTCCAAGGATGAATTCCGAATTGCTCTGATTTGGCGAAAGTGGAAGCTCCATGGGAGGGAGCGGTAAGGTAGCCAAATGATAGGGCGATGGACAGCCCTAGCACAAAGTATGATAAATGGAACTTAGTGCCCAAGGTGGCACGAAATAGAAGAGAGGATGATGGTGCCCTCAAGTAATAAGCTTCCTAGGATGGGGAAGTGGAGTTGCACAATCTGTGCAATGCAAGGTGTTGGAGACACCTAGGAAATTGACTTCCAAAAGTCAAAAGAGTAAAAGTTCCAAGGTGCAAATGTTCAATGGATGGAAATTGAGACTACTCGAGAAGGAGTAGTGGGATTGACTTAAAAAAGGATCTCTAAGAGGTTTAGCGAGAACTAAACCAATAAAAGGAAAGAACCACTACATGTGGTCCAATCAGTCTCTAAGTTGGAGAGACTACCCTCCTTAGAGGATAGGCAAGGCATGGTGAGCCTTTGGTGTCAAACCATTGAGGCATATGCAAAAGGCATGGTGAGCCTTCAATGTCACACCATTGACGAATATGGAGAAGGCATGGTGAGCCTTCAATGTCAAACCATTGACAAATATTGGCTAGGTGCCAAGGATGGAAATGGCAACACATGCGAGTGTTACTTTACAAAACGGTTTACCGTTCGATGAGGACATCGAACTTCGTCTATGGGTGGTGGAGTTGTGAGACACAAAATCCCTAGGCCCCAAAGTGGAGCCGGAAGGGCGCCACGTGGTAGTGGCCGAAGCGAGAGCCAAACGAGCGTAACACGTTTGGACCAAAAGCTCCGACTTGAAAAGTCAAGAGCGGGAGTGGAACTCCCAACGAAGTGCTCGAGGAACGAGCACGAAGTGAGCAAAAAGCGAGGCTCCAAAAAGGGACCCAAAAGGACCAACACATGACACGTGGAAGTGTCCGAGATGGACCCGAAATGGAGTCCGAGATGGAGTCCGAGATGGACCCGAGATGGAGTCCGAGATGGACCCGAGATGGAGTCCGAGATGGACCTGAGATGGAGTCCGAGATGGAGTCCGAGATGGAGTCCGAGGTGGACCCGAGATGGACCCGAAATGGAGTCCGAGATGGAGTCCGAGATGGACTCGAGATGGAGTCCGAGATGGACCCGAGATGGAGTCCGAGATGGAGTCCGAGATGGACCCGAGATGGAGTCCGAGATGGAGTCCAAGATGGAGTCCGAGATGGAGTCCGAGATGGACCCGAGATGGAGTCCGAAGTCGAGACCGAGACCGGGACCGAGACCGAGACCGAGACCGAGACCGAGACCGAGATCGGGACCGAGACCGAGACCGAGGCCGAGGCCGAGTCCGAGTCCGAGTCCGAGTCCGAGTCCGAGTCCAAGTCCGAGTCCGAGTTCGAGTCTGAGAGGGTGAAAGCCCAAAGCGTTCGTCTCCCAGACCCTGGGGGGTTTGGTGAGCTCCAAAAGTATAGTAGGGGGAGGACTGCAGTGGAGCCAGTTTGGCCAGGAAAGGCCAGTTTGGCCCAGGAAGGCCGGACCCAGTGTTGGGTGATGAGCTGCCCACTGGGAAGTCCAAGACTAGAGTGAACACAGACCGACAAGCGGGGTAGCTTGGTGAAGTGTTCAAGAGCCGGCTCTAGTTCCCCCGGGAGATCGACTGGCCGATGCTCCCAGTCCAAGTGTGGGTGGCACTACCTACTTGGATACCTGGTGTGGCTCAATGGAACCCGCTCTAAGCCCATGGCTAGAGCACCCAAGGGCAGAAGGCGAGGAGAGTACCCAGGTGGCTCGTGTAAGGCCACGGTGTTCCGAAATGTTGTCCCAAAGGCCCAGACTGTGGAAAGGAAGAGGAGCAGTCCTCTGGGGTAGTGACCAAGGACACACTCGTGTGGTGAGGAAGTCCCAGAGGACCGTGGGACTTAGTGGTCGGGCCTGTGGGTCTCGATCCAGTGGCAGTGTTGGCAAACACGGCCAGGGGCAGAAAGGGACTTAGTGGGGACTGACAGAAAGCTCTATTTCGTTAAAGTGGGATTTATTCAGTAAAATGGGACTAGGTACAAATTTTCAAGTATTTGAAAATGACGTGAAATTATATGTTTTTTGTCCAGGGGCTAGACATATCTGGGGCATGGTGACTAGCGCGGTGACTTTGTGTCCAGACTGAGTCCATCTGGTTGTATAATAAATCTCATTGTCAAGGTGAACAAGCCGAATCTGAAGCTAAAGAAGAGCGATGGCATGCACGCACACACTATTTGTTTGTTCATTGAGCGTGTGGTGAGCTTTCCAAGATGAACGTCATTCCTATTAGCTAGACATATAACTTAATGGTGAGAACATTTAGATATTATTCAATGTTATCTTTTTCTAACGAATCTAATTGTGAAGGTGTAGCAAGAGGCATTGCTAGTCTGGAGAAGTCGTTTAACTCATTTGACCCTTAGTGTATTTTCATGAAACTAAATAGCATTCATATTATTAAGGAATTTCTCTAGTACCTTTTTTTTACGACATAGAGGCTTGCCTTTCAAAGGTGATTTAGTAAAAGTCCTGAGGGCACATGCCATTCTATTTCTCAGACCGGTATTAAGATATACTAGTGCAAAGGGAAAAAGGTATTTGGTGATCAAGTAAATGGCATGAGGGCACACGCCATTATAAGCCTAAGCGCTAGTGGACACCTCCTTTTTGGTACTCTCAGCGGTACTATCATCCTTCTCCGGGTCAGTTGTTTTGCTTTGGATTGTTGTCTCTGACGTTACTGGGGCGTTCTCGATAGTTGTTAATGTTGCCGTTTGTTCAGAAAAATGATCACCTGGAGTATAGTACGGGGAGTTTGGAAGACTTATATATTCTACATCTTCACCTATCTCCTTCTCCGTCTCCTTTTCTGCCTCACTTACAGATTTTGTGCTTGCCATGAGAACGCTCTTCACCCTAAAATATGGAGTTCGTTGTGTTATAAAAGGAAACCAACACACACGCTGCAAGGGAATGATGGTACAATAAATCTAATAATATGGGCCACACGCCATATTATTAGATTTATGCACGTGTGATTGGTAAATGCATATGTCACATCATCTTTGTTTTACCTCACACACTATATCAGGCCTAATGAACCATATCACATGTGCGCACATGCTATATATATGGAGAAGTATTATGCAAGGATAGAAAAATTCAATGCATGATTGTGGAGAGCAATGGCATGAAGCCACATGCTAAATAACATTTTAGATAAAGAATTAAAATAAAAACATGCAAACAGTACTGAGTGGACCAAGACTTAGAAGTGCACAATTGAATGAGGTATTTCTAATAAATATTTCACTCACCTCATATAGGAATGGCTACCACTCTCAAATGGCGTATCGCCTCATGCCATCACCTCGCAATTTGTTATAACAATCCGATGAATTCATATTCGGCTTGTTCACCTTAAGATTTGCTAGAACAACTAAGAATTTATACTTGTTATTTGTATCATCTCACCTAGGAATGGCGTAAGGCCACATGCCATCACGCCTCCTCTTATTCAGATTCGGATTGTTCACCTTGAAATAAAATACATTAGAAACTTAGTAAAGGAATATTAATGAATCTCACCTTGAACCCGGGTTATGAATGCTCTTGCTGCATCTCTTGCATGGTCTGGCAAGGTGATGGTGGCACTCTGCTTCCGCATCCAACCATGCACAACATTATCCACCAATATGCTCATGCTGGGATCCCTTGGATTCAACACCCATCTCTTTTCTAGGCAATCCTTCGTATATCCGGAACTTGGCTTGAACCACTCCACAGTTACATTGAAGGAGTTAGTTTCCGCGTCCTCCTCTGCATCAGTGATGCAGCGCCCCACCCATATCATTTGTTTTTTATTACTGGGTCTGACAAGCACGACCATTCCTTTGCAGACCTGTACTGGATTGAATGCTGAATCCGGCTTCTTGTTCCTCGGCCCACAATAATGATCCTCAACATCGTTATCTGTCACTGCATTTCCAGAGGACATTGTTTCGCTACTATCTGGTGCTCTGGGTTCTGGCCAAAAGGACTCTTCCAATTCTTCATATACAACCGGCCCATTTTGGATAGCAGATATAATCTTCTCCCAGTATTCGAGCAAAGGCTTGCACCTCTGAAAATAGGATTCTCCACCAAACACCAACCCCCTCTTCCAGAAGGCAATATGCTGTCTAATCCCGGCCACTATACTTTCCTGGTCTTTGAGTCCATCCGGGTGCATCGGCCGTGGGGAACCCTGAGGAATCATAGGTTCCCCAGTTATGGGATCTCTCTTGAAGAGTTCAATGCCGTCCACTGGCAGCCACACTGTGTCCCATTCTTTCATCTTGTACCTCATCACTGGAGCACCGTCACGCATGCTGAAATGAAACTGAAGAGGCTTGGAGTGGCCAATCAGCATTTCGGATCCGTCCCTGATGTAGCCTCTTACAAACCCCTTAAAGTCTGGAACCTCTGTCAGAAGTGCAGCTTCAACAGTGCCTTTGATGCAATTTTGGAATTCATCGTAGAGTTGTGGGAGGGTGAGGACATTGGATCGCCGGAGGGACTCTGCCAGGTGACTGAACATGGCATCCACGTCTTCATGAGTGTGCCCAACCATGAGAAAGCCAAGTGTAACCGTTTCAAATATGCCTTTGGCAACAAGCATCGCCAAGTACGCAAAGACGTACATGTTTTTGTTCTCACTGCCAGCATTGTCTGTTTGGAGCAGAAAATGGGGTGGAAGGCCACATCGGCCGCAAGAACTTCCTTGAGATTCTGCTTCGTTTGGATGAGGCTGTGCATTCACCGGGCGACCAGCCTCGTCGGAATGGCATGAGGCCTCACATGATAACCCTACAATCTGACGGCCAACATATTCACTGGGATGGCATGGGGCCCCACGCGATACTGCAAGCCTTTGCTCCTCCTCCAGCTGAACCCTGTATGGGGTTCGATCGACAAGGGCCTTATGCAAGGGTTGGCCGTTCAGCTCAGTCTGCGCACTTTGCAGAGACCTTAAGTGTTTTGCTAGGGACGCAATCATCATGTTTGCACCCCCGCCACCCCATAGAGGTACAAAGAAGTTCCCATAGTTCTGGGCACCATGCCCATGAGCGATTATGCCAAACAGAGACACAGGCAGCTGCATGGATGAAGAGATTGCCTTGGGGGCAGGATTGAGTCGAGGTAAGCACGTCTTTTTCTGGTCCATTTTGTCGTGGATGATGCAGAGGTAAGAGTCAGGTCTCTCCATGGAGAGAATCCTGTTATGATAATATGCAGTCCTGCAGCTTCTCTGCTCGATGTTGTGGTCGAGCCGCCTTCTAACCAACGTCTCTCGCTCTTGAGCGCTGCAAGAATTCTTCGACAAAGCCATTTTGATAGCAGTGCACTCGTCACACTTTGAAAAGCTAGAGTACTTTCCTATACTCACATCCCTGAACTTGTTGCTCCACAATCTACTAAATCTAGATTGGCTCAGCTTCCTGTAGCCATTACTCTGGAGTTCCCGATTCACATCTTCCAATATGGCCCCCTTGGTATACATGGAAGGGAGAACTCGTTGGGTGTCTCGTGTTCCATCTTCCAAGAGGCGGGTTTTATGTGGTTGCTGCTCGCTACATGTCTCGACAAACCTCTTGAAGATTGCCTCTCCATATACAACATGACCCCTGGTTTTGTGCGTACCGTCGTTCCCATGGACTACCTGTTGAACCCTTTGTTCCTCGAACTCAGTTTTGATTCTGTAGAATGTGCTTCGAGGGACTCCATAAATGATTCTCCATGCCTTCATGCAGACCAAACCCCTCTGGAAGACCATGCCCCCCACCTGATGTTCTGAAGCATCAACAGATGACCGTAATGCCTCATACACAAAATTGCGAGCTGCCTTCCAGGACAATGTCTTGTATCTTGCTCTCTCCTCTTCAATAGCATCCCAATCAGCATGTTGACAGCACCTCCTCTTGCAACAAGCAACTGTCGAGACCATTCGAACCTCCATCGCCATTTTCTGCCTTTTCGGTTCGTTGCTCAGATCCCTTTGGCTGCGCTTTAGGAAGGTGTACTTTCTTTTCCCATGAAGAGATGTTCTGTCATCAGTTGTAGTGGTGTTTGATTGTGAATCCTTCACATTCTCAAACACTAAGTGCCTCAATTTCCACCGCACAATGCTTCCAATAGTCAGACTGTTTTCTTCTGTGTCAACAACCTCTAAAATCGCAACTCCAATATCATCCCAGCCCAATTCTTGATTAGCAACCGCATCTCTTGGATCGACAACTGTGGCTAAGCCCTCAGCTACCACCTCCCCCTCGGGGTTGTTTAGAAACACCTTTGCCTGAATCCATGTAGCACGGTTCTTAAGATCCACGGAGGGAACATGCGTCGCACTTGCGCTGTCCCCAACATCTGCTTTCTTCTGAAGATTTTTCAAGGCAACAACAACATTTACCCCGACGACCATCTCTCCTCGTTCAATAGCGACCACATTCCCATCGAAGACAGTCTCTACTGATACAGCAGCATTGCCTTCCCCAAGCCTTTGACAGTGTATAACAAAGTTCCGATCCATAGACACAAGGGTCCCTTTTGCAACTCTCTTCCCACCATTCAAAATGTAAACCTTTTCCCCAACCCTGAAGGCCATTCTGAAAGTGCAGAAAAGAAGTTAAGACCATACAAAAAATGATTGGAGAATGGCCTAAATCATAACATACCAAACAACCTCAATAGCATGAGGCCACATGCCATTATTCAAACATGCTATTGACACCCACGTGAAATTTCGCATTCACAAAATTGGCATGAGCCCTCATGCCATTAGTGGCACTAATGGCATGAGGCCTCACGCTATCTTTGGCCCCTGCTAGCCTGTTGCTATATTCCTTTTGCCTTGCTGCAACTGTATATATTTTTGTGTGCGTGACTAGTCACCCATACAAAAATATATACAATTGCAGCAAGGCAAAAGGAATATGGCAATAGGCTAGTAGGGGCCAAAGATGGCATGAGGCCTCATGCCATCTTGATATACACACAGCTGCAGGCAAGTAAAAACATACATGACAATACGCTAGCCATGAAATTGCAAGGGCCCAAGATGGCATGTGGCCTCATGCCATTTCTAAATGTGGTCCTAAGCCATTCCATGGTGAACATACCAGGAAGCACAAGTGCCGAATATCAAGAGGAAGCGGTAGCCACACCAAAGACAGTGCCGCTCGCAACACCGCAACTACTCGTAGCGCCGCTCGCAACACCGCAACTGCTCGTAGCGCCGCTCGCACAAACTGCCACTCGCATAAACTGCCGCTCGCAATGGCGCTCGCAATGCCGCAACCGCTCGTAGACGCATAAACCACAGCCCACAACGCCGCTTACACAAGCAGCGCTCACTGCGCTCAGCGGAACCAAGAACACGGCGCACAAAAATGATAGACCTAGGAATGAGTTCGAGAATTCAAAAATAACACACGCTTGAACGTCACATCAAATCCTCTGACAAACCAGATCTTATGATTCCTCTGACAAATTTCAAACTGAGTAGCTTCTAGACTTTGCTGTCGGAGGTTGAACTTTGTCACATCATGTCCTTGCCTCGATCCAGCTGTGCCATGTCAGTGATTCGAACTTTGCCATGCCATGTCAGCGATCCGCGCCAAGATTATTCGACGTGTAAAGGAATAATTATGCTGTGTGTGTACGTCCATTTATGGCAATATAAGGCCACACGCCATTCAAAGAATAATGCTCGACATAAGGCCACACGCCATTCAAAGAATAATGCTAGTCGAGCATTTTTTGGTGCATTTCTGGGTTCAAAATTGCATGAGCCCACACGCTATAAAGTTTACCTGTACCAAAAATAGAAACAGCTTTATTTACTTGGGAATTTAAGTGGTTGAGGCATTTTTAAACTTACAAACACATGCCCTACTTACATTCCTTTGGTTGCTTAAAATTCAAAAATATTATAAACCTTTCTTTTTGCATTTTCAATGTTTTCAATTATGGTTTTTGATTTTCGTAGGACCAGCCTAGTAATCTATTTGCATCCCGTCATGTTTATAGCTAGCTTTCGTTTGTCCCCTTTGCTAGCCTGAGATACATCTGCTCGGCATCTGCCTCTTACAGCATTTGCCCAGAAAGGGCATCTTTCTTCACGCAGCATTTGCCACATGTTTAGGGTTTAGGGTTTAGGGTTTAGGGTTTAGCAATTCAGTAGCTTGATAAACATGCAAATACAAAACTTGATGCAAAATCCTTTGATATGTCACAATGCCCCTAGGACCATAAACACATTTCAATAGAGAGGGTCCTTTCATTTCATAACTCCTTACGTAGATCTTGGTGAAACCAGAGTTAGTGAAGTTAGTTTCTTGTGATCCCGCATCTGATTGTGATGTCCCTTTGCAGTGTCGATGGAAAGGTCAATGCACACCAAACTGTAAAATCTTGGAGAAAAATAACGGTCGGATCTATGGCAAATGCCCCTGAAACATTGTAAGGCTCGTGTGGTCTCATGTGGTGTCCGATCGAGATGCTTCTTTGCAGAGTCATCAAGAAAGACATTGTATACCATTCTGTAAAATTTAGTTGCGATCTAACGGTTGGATCTCCAGAAAACTCAAAAAAATCTCGCGCGTGTCAGAATATTCTAGGAATATACTCCTATGTGCCCCTGAAAATGGCATGCGGCCCCACGCCATTCAAGAGATAATGCCAGATGACGCCGAGAATTTTTTGGTGCATTTTTTGGGTTCAAAATTGCATGAGCCCACACGCTATAAAGTTTATCTTTGCCAAATAGAGAAAAGTTTATCTGTGTCATGTGAGGTAGTTACAGTCCTTTGTGCTCGGCATCTGCCTCTTGCAGCATTTGCACTGAAAGGGAATTTTTCTCCATTCAGCATTTGGCCCTGAAAATGGCATGCGCCCACACGCCATTCAAGGAATAACGCCACAGGACGCCTAGATTTTTGGGTTTAAAATGTTTAGGGTTTTTTGGGTTTTTTCAAAATATTTTGGGTCCAACGTTTTTTGGGTTTCTTTGGTTCAAAATTGCATGAGCCCACACGCTATAATATTGATTTGAGAGAAAAATAGAAACAGATAGAATTTCTTTATTTAGCTGAACATCTGCCATTTTTGGAAATACAAGATGCTTTGGAATATCCAATCATGCATGGTATAAATATAGCGAGGGTATTAAATGATATCCCAATCATGATCTTTCTTTTGGATTTCGCGTGCATGCAGTCTGAGGAATGATGACGTTGCGGATTTCTTTTGGATTTTGCATGCTTGCATGCGCGCGGCAATCCAGAAATTAATGGTGGCGCCCAAGTCCGAGGAATGATGACGTGGCGGGATTACCAACCGTTGTGACATTTCGCGCGTGTGAGGTTAGGTTTTGCATTTTGCTTCATACTCGCGCTCGCACACTCGCGCTCGCGCTCGCATCACACTCGCGCTCCCGCTCGCATCGCGCTCCCACTCGCGATCACGCTCACTTCTCTACATGTTTCTCGTGTGCATCGGCGTCCACTCGCGCTTGCATCACACTCGCGCTTGCATCACACTCGCGCTCGCATCGCGCTCGTGTGCATCGGCGTCCACTTTTGTAACTTCGCCGCCAACTCCGCCGCCCACTCCGCCACCCACACGCAGCCCACTTGGCGTCCCGGGAGATTTCAGCACCACTCTCCAACTGTAAGTGGCAGAGTAGCCTTGCTGCTACGATCCGCTACACACACAGTGCACATTCGCCAGCGAGTCCGGCCTCGATTGTCACGGCCTCCATTCGGCTTCTAATGGTAAGTCTTTTAGGCCAAGTAGAAAATGGCATGAGGCCACATGCCATTTAGTAGCAACATTGGCATGCACCGATTGGGCTCTCGAGTGCAGTCCGGTTACAGATGGCGTGTAGCCTCACGCCATCTTAGGATGCAGCCTCAAGACATCTGATGCAGTGGTGAATGGCGTGTGGCCTCACGTTATTTCCAGCTGCTAGCTTTTCATCTGTCAGCTCTAATTGTTGTGCATTTCTGAACAGGCGAGGAATTGCGTTCTTCTTCCAGCCACTGTCAATGTGGATGCAGAGAAGGGGGAGGAGCTCACCAGTTGGACTTTCGGGATGGAAGGCGAGGATCTGATGCTGTACAACACAGATGGTGGGAGAAAAGAATGCATGGGGATCCTCATCCAAGTGACAGACACTCCATGCAGTTCCATGCAAGAATATGGACTGGCACTTGTGGTAGAGACAGCGTCCGCCTTCAAGATCCACCTTGCACATCCTAGCGGCTTCCCGGAGGGGGGCAGCGGCTATGAGGTATTCCTAGAGGGAGCTAGGGAGAGGTTGTCCAGGAGGCCCACAATTTCAAAGACGCTGCGGGTCTATGAAGATCACATGGAATCCACGGACCTCACCTACGGCGATGTTCAAAAACTATATTCCAACATTGAGCCGTTGAGAGTGCCTCCAGTTTGCGAAGCGAAGGGGAAGGGGGTCGATCTGGAAACTACCCCGAAGCAGAAAAGGGTGGTCAAGCTCAAGCCGACGTCCGACTCTGCTGCTCCAAAAAAGAAGCTACTCGGTGATGCCATTGCCTCGGGTTCGAACACTACACCCACCAAAAAGAAGAGCCGCAAAGAGCAGAAAGAGCAAGAAGAATAGTAGTTGTTACTATTCCAACAAAGTATATACAATCGACGTGAGCCGTATCGAGATCCAAAGCAAATACAACCACAGGCTAGTATCTGATGAGTGGGTGGAGAAACTGAAGCAGAAGATGCTGGCAAGTCCAGTAACACCCGACATCGCAGACGTGATCCCCTACTACCGAACAATGAAGGGCGAGACGAGGTTTCCAGACTTGATCAATAGGAAGGTGTTGGACGATCAGAACATCCGGTTCTATGCCGTCTCCGGGCAGCATTCTAGCTTGGCGATGCAACAGATAGTTGTGGATATTATGGTGGGCGAGGAGGTGAAGAAAGTCTTCAAGACAAGAGTTGTCCGCCTGATAAAAGGCAACTCGCCCCTCCGATCTATCATATACATCTCCCACGCGCAGAATGTCAAGCAAGAAACGTGCTACAAATCGGGTCTGCACGAGACATTGGCACGAACACGGAAGCTCTGGGTTCAACTGAAGAAGCCACAAAAACCAGGACAAGGACGTGCACTAGCAACTAGCGCCTGGCAGGTAAGCCTCGTTGCATGTGGCATAGCATGTGGCCTCACGCCATTTCCATTGCAGGAATTCTGGAGTCTTCTCTCGAAAACACTGGGGGTCAATGACACACTCAGCATCCATAACATTCTACTCGCGACAAAAGTTGTTTTTGACAAATGGGTAGATGTGCTGAGGAAGTACCATGACGGGGAGTTGCTAAACTCAATGGGTGTGGAGGACGGCCGGAAGCCCAATGATTTGAAGCTCAACGCCTTGCGTTTCTCGCGGTCTCTAGACGACGACGACCTTCTGACAGTGGCTAATGCTCTTCTACGTGGTGAGGTAGTCTTCAACAAGACCAAAATGACTCCCGGCCATATTGTGACATACGAGAACTTGTGCACGACTCTGAGAGCTCGTGCGCTATTGAAGGATTGGATCTTCGAGCAAGTGGCCGTGGAGAGGGTGAGCATCGACACCACGCAAGAGATGATGGAAGAGCTGGAGTTGTCAAATGAAGACATCGACGACTACGTGAAGGGGGCCCCCAAGTTCATCGATCTGCTGCGGGATGCCACGAAAAGTAAAGCTGAGAAGTTGGATCAGTATCCAAATTTCATTAAGAGGGATGTCGACCGCCGGCTTCAGAAACAGCTCGACCCCGCAGCAGAGGCCTATCGAGAACCTTACCGGGTATACGTGAATTCGGATGAGGATCAAAGGTGGAGAAGCATCGTTTCCCGCGGAGATGAGCAGGTCAAGAACATCTTTTGTGTGATGGACTTCACAAACGAGGAGATCACTCATGCAGACGAAGTCAGCTCCATCATTGACTTAATGGTGGGACTTGCGGAGGTGGAATCTTCAGTCCACTATATGATCTACGACTCCGAATCCTATCACAAGTTCTGGAAGGCCTTGAACGAGGTGAAGGCTCGGTTGAAAGGCAAGGAGATGCGGGAGATCCATGGTATAATGGCTAAGAAGAAGATACCGACGAATGTCCGCATCTTCACACTCGCCCTTGTTATTGGTCCTGCAGCAGAGTGGGACTGGAGTGACTTCCCAGCTTCGTTCGACAAGGCCGATCGAATTGATCTGAGGGAGGTCAATTTACCCGTGCCTGAGGAACTGAAGACGGCTATGGAGCTTTCGAATCCAAAGAAAGCTCCAGGTGCAGCATGGGAAATGCTCAGCTGGGTCTTCAACGCAATAGCGGGTGACTCCAAGGGCAAATGCGTTGTCGAGTACAACTGCGGCGGACTATTCTTTCGAGCCGCACTACTCAAGGGTGTCCCGTGTGTTGCGGTGACAAACTCCATTGAAGAGGTGACTTCAATGGAGCATATAATTACAGTTGCCAAAGAAAAACAGTATCTTCTCTACGAACCTGGTGAGTACGCACTTTAAGTTTAAATGTTATCTCACAAGCTCTGTATGCAGGAGCGTGGCCACCCCCAGATGCTGAAACGGCGTTAACAGCTACTGATGTTAGGCCGAGCTCACAACCTGCACAAGGTAAGGTCACGTGAGGCCTCACGCCATTTTGATTATAGATCGTTGTGAATATTCAGACACGAGGACTGAAAAGCGCACTGGTGGCGCGTCGAAGAAGGACAAACAGACAACCAATAGGAAAAAAGGAGGTACAAATTATATTTGCAATGGCGTGTGGTCTCATGCCATTCCTTGCAGGAGACACTTCTTCAAAGGCAAAACAGGCAAGCACCAGCCAAGCTCAAACTGACAGTGGTCATAAAAAGCGAAAGCACGTTGGACAGTCGTCGGGATCAGAGGCGTTAGATTCGAAAAGGAAGAAGGGCAACGAAAAGATGATAGGTAATGCCTCGCGGTTATGGCGTGTGTGCTCATGCCATTCATTGCAGATCAAGGGCTGAGTGAAAGGAGCCAGTCACCACCTTCTGACTCAGATTCCTATGGCGGACTCCCCTTCCCCAATCTCAATGGAGAGGTACAATGGATGAGGGATGCTTTTCAAGTCAGGGCCACGTTTTTCTCATCTCGTCGTCTTCAAAGGGTGCAAGAACGTGCAGAAACCATGTTAAGACAGTCGCGTGAGGATACGGTCCTAGGTCAAGCACTAAAACAGGCTATGGATGTCTTGTATTTTGAGATGGAGACTCGGCTAGATGATTTTCCCAAGATGGTCCTGGAAAAACAAGCCATCCAGCCTGAGCAGCCTATGGAAGAAATGCAGGAGGGGGATGAGGAGCCAGAGAAAGATAATGAGCAGGAAGAGCAGAAGGACGAAGAGGAGGACAAAGAAGAGGAGGACGAAGAAGAGGAGGACGAAGAGGACTTGGATGGTCCTCACAATGGTGACGATCACAATAACGACGATGACGATGATGACGACGATGGCCAGCCTGAGGTGGCCAAAGAGCAGCGGAGGAAGGTCATACAAGACAAACCATCAGGTAAATAATAGTACATCCATTCCTAACCTTTTACCATTTCTAACATTGTCCATGTAGGTCGCAGAAGAAATGGTAAGTAGAGATTATTCAGTTGAATTAAGATACAAACTCTAGCCTTTAGTGTCGAGGAAGGATAATGCCAAGCAAGGGTCGAAACGTATGTCCAATCCTTCAGAATCAGCAGTGCGCCCAAGTGATATCGGTCCTAGTTCCTCAATAGCAGTTGATGGTAAATACAGTATAGTCGATTCAATGTGCTAATGAGTTTGTTTTTAGTAGCACGGGAGGATACCATCTCAATCAAAGGGAGATATTTGGACATGCATATGGATCCGCTAGTGGACTCTACTTGCCTGCAAGAGTCATCAGAGCTGGTGGAGGCTACTATCCATATCAACGCCAAGCAAGCTGACCACGCTCCACTTGATGCTGCCCATACCACTGAGTCAATCTTGTCCACGTATCCAACTGACGGTGACCAGGCGCCATTGGACCCGCATGAGGCCGCCCCAGCCGCCGAGCCGGTCG
Source organism: Selaginella moellendorffii (assembly GCF_000143415.4). Classification (NCBI taxonomy): domain Eukaryota; kingdom Viridiplantae; phylum Streptophyta; class Lycopodiopsida; order Selaginellales; family Selaginellaceae; genus Selaginella; species Selaginella moellendorffii. The sequence continues at coordinate 47,848 of NW_003314366.1, read as the reverse complement.
TATCCTCATTTCCAACGGACTCAACGTGTGCCCAATCGTCTGACTACGCGCCGTTGGAACCTCCCTACACCACCCCTGCTGCCTGTTCGGTCATGTCCACTTTGCCAACGGAGGCACCAGTTGAAATGGCGTGTGATCACATGCCATCGGAACCACCCCATGCCACTGTTGAGCCAGTTGTACCAGAGTCTACAGCTGAAATGGCATGTGCCCACACGCCATCGGATGCGATTGACCCCACATTGCAGAGGAGAGTATTTCCGCCCTTCACGTTTCCTCGACCAAAACCCTCTCAACGACCATCGGGAGCACCATTCGCTAATATTGTAGATGGTAAAATTGACTTGTACCATTTTTTATGCTGACGCATTTCATTTCAGAGTCACGGCGAAAGTACTGTATCGTTTTTGATCTGAACGGTGTCCTTTTCTCCCATGAGCGTGGCTCGTCCTCGAATGTCACTCCACCCTCCAAAGCCTGCGGTCGCAAGTTGGTCAAAAGAGACAGATTCACATTAATCACACGGGAGAAACTGCGGGATCTAATAATGACCATGCGACACTTAAAACAGAGGGCCGGGTTCAAATTGCAATTGGGAGTTTGGACATCCATGATGCGCCACAATGCATTAACGTTGCTACAGATGATGCACGATCAGACGCGAGTAATATTACCATTTGACTTTCTCCTAACGCAGGAGGATTGCTTGACTATGGTCCATGTGAGGGGTAGCAAGCCCATCTTCGTCAAGGCAGAGGCTGTAGTGATGAACCGGACTGCTAGGTCAAGTGAAATCCTCATCATCGATGACTCGCCGATTAAAACTGCAGCGAACACGCACACATATGCAGTGCACCCCATCTCTTGCAGTATGGAAACTAGGGAGAAGAAACCGTATGTTCTGGGGGACCTTGCAAAACGGCTTGAAGCGATGGTGATAGAGAACCGGCCAGTCCAGGAGGTGGCTGCAGAAATCAACCAAATGGCAGATGGAACGGTATATCAGAAGCCATTTGATCGGACAGACACCAGTCATCATTTATGGCATGTATATTGTCTAGCCAAGCACTATCCACATCTCCATAATCTGCTCAACCGGATGGGTTCTTCGACCACTGAACATGAGCGTGGACGTATTAGAGAAGAGATGGCATTACTATTGGGCTTAATTCCTGATAGTGTGGAGAGTGATGAAATTCCAAGGTTATTGTATAGGCGTTGGAGGCAAAAAATAACAGTCTGAGATGGCATGTATTTATTTAAAAATGTAACTTATTATGGCATGGGGTTCCATGCCATTGTATTAATATTAAAAGACAATTCTTTGAGAGGATTTGCATTTACAGCATGTTATTGGAAGTCTACGAAGTTGTTTTATTAATAAGGGGAAAGTAAAGATTGAATGGGGACTTGGGCTCCACCTAGACTCGGAGCAACTGAGCCAATATTAAAAGGATGGAAAGAAATTGGACGACGATGACAAGGAGAAGAGAGAGGTGAAGCAGTGGCAGGGGGAGGAGAAGTGATTAAGTAGACATTTCCTTGTTTAAAATAAAATGGCATGTGCCTCAATGCAGTTGAATTTTGTTATATTTATATACTATATAAAGGTTTGGAAACCTTATTTTACAAGTGGGATAATGACAATTCCCACTTTAACGAAATAGAGCTTGCTAGGGACTGGATCACATACCTCAATTTGGACTTCACCCGACTTAATGGCCATATTGGCTCTGGCCTTCTTTGGGTAGGGACATTCCCTCGAAAAGTGTCCCGCTTCACCGCAGTTGTAGCATATGTTGTTTCCCATGCTGCTAAACGACTTCACCTTCTTATCCATGGGTTTGTTTCTTTTCGCTTGACTCCCCCACGTACTTGCTCGCTGGTCTCGGACTCGATCTCGGACTCGATCTCAGACCCGATCTCGGACCCGACTTCGGACTCGACCTCGGACTTGGTCTCGGACCCGATTTCGGATCTCGGACTCCGTCTCAAACTCGGTCTCGAACTCGGACTCGAACTCGGTCCCCGAGTCGGTCTCGGACTCGATTTCGGACTCTATCTCGAACTCGGTCCTAGAGTCGGTCTTGGACTCGATCTTTGACTTGGTCCCATCCGATGAACTCTTTGTCATTTTGGTCATGTTTTCGGGGTTCCTTTAGCCTACGACACCTCGGCGAGTTGGTTCCTTACAACTCCACCACCCATAGAAGAAGTTTGATGCCCACATCGAACGTCTCTTTTTTATCCTACGACTTGTTGACCATGTCTTCGGGGGCATCCCCCCACTTAGCGATGTGCCTAAGTTAGCCTCCCCGGCCAAGAGCTCATGACAACGGAATATAGGTGTCCCTATACTCCTCACCTCACCACGCCCTAGAATGGGGTCAGGACTTGAACCCAGCCTTGCTTTACTAGGGGGTTGGGACTTGAACCCAACCTCCGTAGAATACGTCTACGGATTCGACATCCCCGCAGGGAGTCGGGCGTAGCTCC
>NW_003314366.1:23708-45252 GCF_000143415.4 Selaginella moellendorffii | reverse complement strand
ATCAGGCATGCCATGACGTCAACAAGGTGGTGGAGGTGTTGGAGGCCTGTCCTCGACTGGAGGAGCATCAGCTAGTTCAAGCATGTCTAGAAGTGGAGGATTCCCTAGTGGAATCTCTGGTGGCAACTCATGAATAGGATCTTGAGGTGGAGGCAAGAGTGGACCATCTCCCATAAGTGGATCAAAGGAACAAGTCAAGTCTCAGCAATGAAAGAAGGATCTTGAGGCAGAGGCAAGAGTGGACCATTTCCCATAAGTGGATCAAAGGAACAAGTCGAGTCTCAGCAATGAAAGAAGGATCTTGAAGAGCCTTTGTACGCATGGGAAAGTCGTCTTCATTGAACATGACATCTGTGCTTACAAGAGCCTTGTGAGATGCAAGATCCCATAATTTGTAAGTTTTTCTCCCGATGGTGTCGTCCTGTGCATATCCAGATGAATTTTTTACTTTTGGGATTTAGCTTTTTCCGGAGTTGATCAGGGGTATGTGAATATGCTGCACAACTGAAGACTTGAAAGTGGGACACATTAGGAGTAGAACCTGTCCAAAATGCCTCAAGGGTTTTTCCATCCAAAGCAGCCGTGGCAAGGCAATTTTGTACATGCATTGCTGTGGCTATAGCCTCTTGCCAAAACATCTTGTCAAGATGTGCATCAGCTAACAAAGTGTGAGCAGCATTAACAAGAGTGCGATTCTTCCTTTCTACAACACCATTTTGCTGGGGGGTGTAGCGGGCTGTGGCTTGCAGTTGTATGCTTACATCATGACAGATGCCCCGAAGATCATTGTTGAGGTATTCACCACCACCATCAACTTGAAGAGATTTTATCTTTCGACCAAGGAGGTTTTCAACATAGGCCTTGTACGTTTGAAAGGCAACAACTGCATCACTTTTACGCATCAAGAAGTGGATGCATGTTCGACGGCTATAGTCATCAATAAATGTGATGAAATATCTTGCCCCATTGTGACTTGGCACGTCCATGGGGCCGCAAAGATCAGAATGGACCAAGTCCAGAAGTTAAGTGCTCGATGCTTACTCGGCGAGAAATTCTGATGGTGATGCTTGCCTAAAATGCAAGCTTCACAAAATGTAGATGGGATACGTCGGAAATCCAATCCAGTAACAATATCTTGGGATTTCATCCGTTGAAGAGATTGGTAATGAACATGACCAAGTCTTTTATGCCAAAGCTCCGCACAAGAATCTACCTCCACAGTCTGAAAGGCTTGAACCGGGTCAGCAGCAATAATCTCATACAAGTCCCCAATGCATGACCCACAAAGCAATTGTGTCCCAAGCATATAAAAGTTGCTAGAGTCAACCAAAGAGACTCCCTTTGCATCAAAGATTACCACTACATTTTGATCATATATCTTGGCGACAGACATTAAGTTTCGTCGCAAAGTGGAAACGCGCATGGCACCATCAAAGGCCATGGTCCTCCCATGATCAAGTGAGAGCCAAAATTGCCCAATGCCTTCTACGGGATAATGGTATTGTCACCTAAATGAACACCATGTTTTCCAATACTTGGCTGATAACACTCAAAAAGACTCTTCTTATTGCTCATAAGATTAATACAACCAAAGTCTAAGAGCCACCGGCTTGGTGCTGCAATTGCCTCTGCGTTGTAGAGCTCCTCAGCAGCCTCATTTGCTGTAGCAATTCCATCATGCTCGAGTAGATTGGCTTTTGCCGGCGTAGCTAGTCGCTTGACAGGCTTGGGAGCAAGGCAATCTCAAGCCCAGTGGCCCATCTCCAAGCAGCGAGCACACTGATTCTTAGCAAGTCTGGGCTTGGCACGCCTAGATGCCATGGAATTTTACCCTTTCTGGGCATTTGCAGCTGCATGCAGTTTTGCCACCTTGGCATCACCAGAAGCCTGCGAAGCATACATAACCTGCGGCATTTCAGCTCTCTTGCTTCGCATGGCCTCAATGTTGTGAAGACTCCTCATGGCATTTGCCCAAGTCATCCCTGGTTGGAGAAGCAGGCTCTCAACTGTATTCTTCCAGCTAGCTGGCAAGGACCTGTAGAGCTGCAGCCTCTACTACTCATCTGTGAGATAGTGTTTCACCCCAGCAGCCACAAGTTGTGTGAAGAAGCCTTGGAGTTCGGCAGTGTGAGTCTGGATACTGCCATTTTCCTCTAGCCTCAAGGAATCCATTTGTGAATGGATGTTGAAGACATCCATTTCACTCTTGGTGCCATAGGTGTCACTCAGCCACTTCCAAAGCTCTACCGTAGTGGACTTTGGAATCGATGGGGCAGCAAAGAGAACATTCGAGGACAAGCACATCACAATACTCCCTCTAGCCTTGGAATCCCGAAGGTTCCAATCACGCACCTCGGCAGCGCTAAAGCCTAGAGCCGGTGATGACTCTGTCCCATCTACAATCCCCAACAAACCATGAAACAAGAGATAGGATTCAAGATGGATCTTGAATCCCTCAAACCCTTCTCCATCAAACTTGCGGATGAATGGCTTTCCTTCCATAGTGCTATTCCAGCTCTGATACCATGAGTAGCAGACAGAACAGGAAAACCCTAATGGACATGTGGCGAGGTGTGTCATGTAACAAGCTCCAGTGTCGCCATATCTCCTTCACACCTTCAGACACCACAGTTTTCAATCTTTGCACCTGTAGATAAAGCTCAGTAACAGAGAAAAGAAACTGGCGAAGGTCCTTACTAGTGCATCTACTGTGTAGCTGCCAAGATGCCCGCGAGCATGCTTCATCTTGCAGTATGTGCAAGCACCCAAGCAGCCAACGTTGATAGGAATGATCTCGACAAACTTGTTCTTACGAACCTGAAAACACAACAGCAAAAGAGATTATAAACTTTTGGCAAATCAAGAGACGGTAAAGCATCCCGTTGAAGCAGCCAGGCCTCGTGGCCTTTCAAAGTCTCCCCTGCTGTATTTGCTGCACTCCGATGACGCTGATGGCTTCGAGATCTTTTAAACCCTGAGGAACGCATCCAGCTATCCACCAAGGGAATAGAGGCCGCTTTGCCTTTACATATCAGTGTTTCCATTGTCGGAGCTTTCAGAGTACACCTGCGAATAAGACAGCAGCAACAAGTTGATCCAGCTTAAGATTCTTCCTTCTGATACTGAACTTACGTGTTGATCAGCCAAAGATCAGCTCTCTGAGGAGAGTCCGAGATGGCCATAAGCCTGAAGCTGTCCTGCCATATACTCACAGCCGCTCTGAATGAGTAGTCAACATTAGTTCTTTTCTACGTGAACCTACTCCAGTTTACCTGCCCGAATGCAGGTAAACTCAGTAAAGTCTACACCATTTCACAGATTCAGCTGAACATACCTCAATGCCAGTTTCAGGTGTTTTCTATCAACCTCACATCGAATGCAGTCGAAGCTCGCCTCGCACAATGTCCCATTCTACGGCTAGAACCCTAAAAAACAGAGTACCTAGGTTAGGGTTCCGCCATGGTGCGAGAGCAGTCTCATGGGAAGCCGCCAAGGGCGGATGGGGAAGAATTGGAATCAGCTATCAGGGCTGGGAAGCGGCAAAGGGCGGATGGGCCTGAGCGATCGATTCAGCAGCAGATTGAGGAAGTGGAATCGGAGATCAGGGCCGTGCAACAAGCGATTGAGCTGGTTGAGCAGAAGGTGGAGCGCGCTGACCAGAAGGTGGATTCCACGCAGGGTGAGCTTCAGAAGCACTGGATGGAGAAGGAGAAGCAGCTCCGTGATGAGAAGAAGCAGCTCCGTGATGAGGAGAAGCAGCTCCGTCAGCAGCTCATTCCCTTTAGTGGAGTTGATTGGTCAAACGCCCGTGATCGGATTGCCAAGCTGAAGGAGCTCTTTGGACCTCGTCTTAAGCATGCCCGCATGTACAGAAAATGCCTTGAAAGGGATTCATTATCTTCTTTGCCAACTGGCTTGTCTCTGAAGGACATCGGGCAGCAGTTTCCCATTGTTGGACGAGAGAAGACTGTGGATGCATTGCTCAGGGGTAACTGGCTGTTGTACAAGCAATTCATGAGCAATCAACACACAGACTGGGATGTGTTTAGGCGCCTCCACCATATAATGGGTGTGGTTGGATTCCCGGGTGCGGGAAAAACATCATTTGGCAAGGCACTCCCACAAATACTCATTGAGATGAGAAGGCAACAGAGTGATCCAGGGCTAAGGATTCAACAACTTGCCTCGCTTTTCGATACATCAATCGATGAGGTGCGACCGTGGGATGCCATGATGAGCACCGTTGAACATCTCGACGTGGTCATGTACCATGATTTTATTTCAACTTTCATTGGCGAGGCCGGGCTGGGTGATGCTCAGGTTTTGGCCCTGAGGACTTTGCATGCAGCTGTTTCTAGAGCAGATGGCCAAGATAACATCAGAAAAGATACTGGGACTTGGACGTGTTTTTTTTACCAAGAGCTTGTCGCTGTTGTTGATGCCAAAGCACCTGATTTGAAGAAGTTCCTCCTGTTTGATGACGTGATAGCTTTGTTGCGAGAAGTCTGCGAGCTCGGAGACCAAAACATTTTCCTGTCGTTCTTCTTTGATGAGATTGGGAGGAACAACGTCCTTGTTCAGAAAGTGTTTCGGGAGTTCATAGTTTGGAAGTACAGCAACGTGGGTGGCAAAACGTTTGTCACTATGCTCGGAGCGACCAACCTTTTCACAGCGGCATCTTTGAGAGAGAGCGGTGACACTGGATCATCTGAAGTGATTTATATTCCTGTCAACCCTCTCAGCAGCAGCGATCGGGAGAAGCTGGTGTTGCAAGTCTTTAACAAGGTGCTGAGGACTTCAAACCGTGAAGAACTTCACGCTTTAAATGATGGCATGCAGCTGTTGTGCAAGCTGAGCGGAGGGAATCCGAGGTTGATTACCTTCATGGTTCAGGCTTTGGCTTCAGATGACCCAGACATGGCCCTTGACATTGACAACCTTGCGCTGAGAATTCAGGAGCCCTTCCTGAGAGACAAAGTAAGGCGGATTCTGGATCGTGTGTGGAGCCTATGCAGAAGATTCGAGTATTACAATGGCTTTGCCGGGGATGAGAGATTTTCTTATTTCTTACGAGCAATTCAAGCATCGATGCTTCGTGAGCATGTCTCAAGGAATGGACCGGTTCTGCTGCAGGCCTTTCCAAGAGAGAATGTTTTGACATGGGAAGCTCTGGAGAGTTGTGGAGTAGTGGCTGTGGTTCTTGACGAAGAAAAGGCTCTGGTGGAGTTTTCACCTGTGTTACTGCATAAGCTAACACTCCAGCGGGAGGACCTTTTTGGCTCTACAACTTTTGATTTGACAACAATGTCAACGGATGATTGGAAGCAGAAGGAAGACAACGATTTGGTGTCTCTGATCTTCAGCATCTACATTCATAAGGTATGTGAATTCTACGTTCATAGTCTTTCATAGTCTCGGTTACTAACATGTTATTTGCAGTTACTATCGGGGGGTTCAGACACCTTCATGCTGGCGGACGTGTTGCCTTGCGATTGGTACATCCCTGACAATCTGAAGAACCGAAAGTTCAGGTTCCCCACTTTTCCAGTTTCAATCAAGCAACTGAGTCCAGGTATGTTCTTGTTTTTAGTTTTTTGGTTTCGGATCAAACACAGTAGTCCAGGCTCAAAGGAGGAGGTTCAAAGGTCAGGGACTTGGGCCATGTGTGGACCTCGGAACAGCGGGGCTGATACCTTCCTGATACTCGAGGAAGTAAAAGGCATTGATTTGGAGCCATTTCTTTTGTACATCCAAAGCAAGTGCTCTGGAGACCCCCTTAAGCCAGCCATTGCGGATTGGTCGGAAGTCGTTCGAAATGTTAAGAGTGACGTCCGAAGACTGATTGCTATCAAGGACAATGAGCAGCCTGGCGATGAAAGTAAGTCCATACGTTATACATTTTTTGTTTATTTTTAATTTATGTTTTTTGTAGAGTATGCTCGAACGAACTTTGGATACGTATTTTTCTCGGACAAGGACAATTCATCAGCTCTCTCATATCAAAAGTCTAATCCGATGGATATATACGCCTCGAGTGTTATTATCGGCTCCAATTTTGGTATGATCGAGCAGATTGCAGCTGTAAGGCATACCAAAAAGTGTACGAGAGAGATGTGATCACCAGTATTTAGTGGTAAAGGAGGCTTTCCAGGTGCGATTCAGCTAGACTTTGATACCAAGAGAGTCTTATGATTCTGGTTTTCCTTTGGTAGGTGACTGGATTCTCTATTGGTGACAGTAAGGGAAACGGCATAGATAATGTGTTGATGTTGAGTGCACAACAATCCATATTTAAGTTTATTTAAGAAATTTAGTTTAAAAAGTCATAATTATTATTATTTCAGTTATTTTAAATTCATGTATAGTCATATATAGTAAATCCATATATATGTATTTAGCCTGAGCTTAGGTGTCTCTCTTAAAACATTTCCTTCTCTTCTGTTTGATTATTTACAAGCAGCCATGTAAGTACTTCATTTGATTGATATCTTTTAGATTTCTTGCTCTTATAGTTGGCATATTAAATTACATCCACGGATGTAACAAAGTTTCCCTTTTGACCGTTGAATTTTTGTCAAAAGTTCCAAAGTGGAATGGTTATATCAATAGAAGTTGAGACTACTCGAGAATAAGTAGTGGGATTGAGATAGAGGAAGAGTCTCAAACAAGTTTAGCGAGAACTAAACCAATGAAAGGGAGAGAACCACCACAGGTGGTCGATCGAGTCTTTATGTTAAAGAGACCATGCTTCTTAGAGGATGGACAACACATAATGAGCCTTCGGTGTCAAACTATTGACAAATATTGGCTAGGTGCCAAGGATGGAAAGGGTAATACATGTTAGTATTACTTTATAAAATAATTTATCGTTCAATGAAGACATCGAACTTCATCTATAGGTGGTGGAGTTGTGAGACACAAATCCCTAAGCCCCAAAGTGGAGCCAAAAGGGTGCCATATGGTAGTGGTTAAAGCGAGAGCCAAATAAGTGTAACATGTTTGAACTAAAAGCTCCAACTTGAAAGGTTGAGAGTGGGAGTGGAACTCCCAACGAAGTGCTTGAGGAACAAGCATGAAATGAGCAATAAGTGAGTCTCTAGAAAAGGGACACAAGAGGACCAACACATGACATATGAAAGTGTCCGAGAAGGAGTTCGAGATAGACTCGAAATGAGATGGACTTGAGATGAAGTCTGAGATGGAGTCTGAGATGGAGGGCCTGAGGTCACTCATACATACCCGGAGTCCAGTGGTTGCGTTGGGGAGAGCCATCCCGCGAGCTGTCGGCATGTGTCGCCGATGTCGAGGGAGCGGCACCATTTTAACGGAATACACGCTTTTCCACGAGTCGTGTGTGGAGTTCAGGGTTGAAACTCACATATTCACGATCAGAAGGAAGAGCGGAATCCAACGGTATATTCCGTTTTGACTCGGTCAACAGGGATACAGTCGGAATATTGGGGAATATTCCATTCTGACCGTTGACTACGCGTTGACCGTGCGTTGACTCGAGATGGGGGTGGCCTGGAGTGACTTGGGACATACCTGAAGTCCATTGGCCAGACCCTGGGAGTCATCGGGTACGCGGAGAGGGATGCAAACATGTGCTTCTGTGTCTTGAAAAGTGCGGTACAAGACATGGCTAGGCTCGCGGAGGGAGCTTAGCCCTGACCAGGAACGAACCGAGGTTTGGGGAGCATCTCCAGCACGTAATCACTCGGGGGAGTGTGTCTGCGGGAGCTTCATCCATCACCTGTTTAGGGTTTAGGATGTCCCCCAAGCCTAGCTGCGCACTGTGGAGTGTGTAAGGCAGCTTGAAGGCGAGGGGGGCCTGTCGACAGGCATCGCTAGAATGGCGCGAACGTGCGAGGAGAGCTTGATGTCGCTGGTCGTAGGAGATGCCGGAGAAGCAGTGATGGAGGAAGGAAATCGGGTATCCCCGGGCACGGAGGCGGTGGTAGAACCGCGTGCGCATGGCGTGGAATCCATCGGCCGTGCTCTCGCGGAGGAGGTATCTGTGGAGCTCGCTGCGGATGAATGCCACTTTCTGGTGCCATGGGTGAACCGACGTCCAGGGAAGGTACTGGTAGGCATTGAGCGGCTTCTGGAACGTGGACGAGTCGAGGCAGCCTGTCTCTTCAAAGCGAGGGCCTTTGAAGAAGTGGATATCGAGGATATCCAACTCTTCGAGCGAGATCACCGAGGTGATCTTGATCGAAGGACACAGCGTGCTGTATCCTCGGAGCCATCGTTCGAGACCTGCTCGTGTACCTGTCCAAATGCCCACTCCGTCATTTATGTACCTTCGTAGATAGAAGGGCCAGTCGTTGGTGGCATGCTTGTACTCGGCTTCGAGAGAGCAGAGGAAGAGGCAAGCGTAGACCACCTCGAAGTTGGAGCCCATTGCTGTGCCACAGATCTGCTGGTAGATGTTACTGTCGAACTCCACATAGTTGTGCTCCAGGACGAGGGCAGCCGCAGCCATGAGGAACCGCAAGCTTGTGGTGTTGCCGTACTCGGCAAACACAAAGTCGCGGAGGCGTTGGAGACCTTCTCGTGTGGGGATGCTTGGGTAGAGGCTCTCTACATCGAACGTGAAGAGCCAGCAGTCCCACGGGAGCTATAGGTGGAGGAGGTCCTGCAGCAGCATGCGCAAGTCGGAAAGAAACGTTGGCTGCTTCAGCAGGATGTCGTAGAGCTGGCGGTGAAGCTAACACGCGAGAGGCTCCCACAAAGTCCCAATGTAGCTTGCAATGGGCCGGCCCTTTATTGGCTGCTTGTGTATTTTCGGAAGGCCCCCCTCGCCTTCAAGCTGCCTTACACGCAGCTAGGCTTGGGGGACATCCTAAACCTTAAACAGGTGATGGATGAAGCTCCCGCAGACACACTCCCCCGAGTGATTACGTGCTGGAGATGCTCCCCAAACCTCGGTTCGTTCCTGGTCAGGGCTAAGCTCCCTCCGCGAGCCTAGCCATGTCTTGTACCGCACTTTTCAAGACACAGAAGCACATGTTTGCATCCCTCTCCGCGTACCCGATGACTCCCAGGGTCTGGCCAATGGACTTCAGGTATGTCCCAAGTCACTCCAGGCCACCCCCATCTCGAGTCAACGCACGGTCAACGCAGAGTCAACCGTCAGTATGGAATATTCCCCAATATTCCGACTGTATCCCTGTTGACCGAGTCAAAACGGAATATACCGTTGGATTCCGCTCTTCCTTCTGATCGTGAATATGTGAGTTTCAACCCTGAACTCCACACACGACTTCTGGAAAAGCGTGTATTCCGTTAAAATGGTGCCGCTCCCTCGACATCGGTGACACATGCCGACAGCTCGCGGGATGGCTCTCCACAACGCAACCACTGGACTCCTTTTAGCTCCACTTTGGGGCTTAGGGATTTGTGTCTCACAACTCCACCACCTATAGATGAAGTTCGATGTCTTCATTGAACGATAAATTATTTTATAAAGTAATACTAGCATGTATTACCCTTTCCATCTTTGGCACCTAGCCAATATTTGTCAATAGTTTGACACCGAAGGCTCATTATGTGTTGTCCATCCTCCAAGAAGCATGGTCTCTTTAACATAAAGACTCGATCGACCACCTGTGGTGGTTCTCTCCCTTTCATTGGTTTAGTTCTCGCTAAACTTGTTTGAGACTCTTCCTCTATCTCAATCCCACTACTTATTCTCGAGTAGTCTCAACTTCTATTGATATAACCATTCCACTTTGGAACTTTTGACAAAAATTCAACGGTCAAAAGAGAAACTTTGTTACATCCGTGGATGTAATTTAATATGCCAACTATAAGAGCAAGAAATCTAAAAGATATCAATCAAATGAAGTACTTACATGGCTGCTTGTAAATAATCAAACAGAAGAGAAGGAAATGTTTTAAGAGAGACACCTAAGCTCAGGCTAAATACATATATATGGATTTACTATATATGACTATACATGAATTTAAAATAACTGAAATAATAATAATTATGACTTTTTAAACTAAATTTCTTAAATAAACTTAAATATGGATTGTTGTGCACTCAACGTCAACACATTATCTATGCCGTTTCCCTTACTGTCACCAATAGAGAATCCAGTCACCTACCAAAGGAAAACCAGAATCGTAAGACTCTCTTGGTATCAAAGTCTAGCTGAATCGCACCTGGAAAGCCTCCTTTACCACTAAATACTGGTGATCACATCTCTCTCGTACACTTTTTGGTATGCCTTACAGCTGCAATCTGCTCGATCATACCAAAATTGGAGCCGATAATAACACTCGAGGCGTATATATCCATCGGATTAGACTTTTGATATGAGAGAGCTGATGAATTGTCCTTGTCCGAGAAAAATACGTATCCAAAGTTCGTTCGAGCATACTCTACAAAAAACAAAAATTAAAAATAAACAAAAAATGTATAACGTATGGACTTACTTTCATCGCCAGGCTGCTCATTGTCCTTGATAGCAATCAGTCTTCGGACGTCACTCTTAACATTTCGAACGACTTCCGACCAATCCGCAATGGCTGGCTTAAGAGGGTCTCCAGAGCACTTGCTTTGGATGTACAAAAGAAATGGCTCCAAATCAATGCCTTTTACTTCCTCGAGTATCAGGAAGGTATCAGCCCCGCTGTTCCGAGGTCCACACATGGCCCAAGTCCCTGACCTTTGAACCTCCTCCTTTGAGCCTGGACTACTGTGTTTGATCCGAAACCAAAAAACTAAAAACAAGAACATACCTGGACTCAGTTGCTTGATTGAAACTGGAAAAGTGGGGAACCTGAACTTTCGGTTCTTCAGATTGTCAGGGATGTACCAATCGCAAGGCAACACGTCCGCCAGCATGAAGGTGTCTGAACCCCCCGATAGTAACTGCAAATAACATGTTAGTAACCGAGACTATGAAAGACTATGAACGTAGAATTCACATACCTTATGAATGTAGATGCTGAAGATCAGAGACACCAAATCGTTGTCTTCCTTCTGCTTCCAATCATCCGTTGACATTGTTGTCAAATCAAAAGTTGTAGAGCCAAAAAGGTCCTCCCGCTGGAGTGTTAGCTTATGCAGTAACACAGGTGAAAACTCCACCAGAGCCTTTTCTTCGTCAAGAACCACAGCCACTACTCCACAACTCTCCAGAGCTTCCCATGTCAAAACATTCTCTCTTGGAAAGGCCTGCAGCAGAACCGGTCCATTCCTTGAGACATGCTCACGAAGCATCGATGCTTGAATTGCTCGTAAGAAATAAGAAAATCTCTCATCCCCGGCAAAGCCATTGTAATACTCGAATCTTCTGCATAGGCTCCACACACGATCCAGAATCCGCCTTACTTTGTCTCTCAGGAAGGGCTCCTGAATTCTCAGCGCAAGGTTGTCAATGTCAAGGGCCATGTCTGGGTCATCTGAAGCCAAAGCCTGAACCATGAAGGTAATCAACCTCGGATTCCCTCCGCTCAGCTTGCACAACAGCTGCATGCCATCATTTAAAGCGTGAAGTTCTTCACGGTTTGAAGTCCTCAGCACCTTGTTAAAGACTTGCAACACCAGCTTCTCCCGATCGCTGCTGCTGAGAGGGTTGACAGGAATATAAATCACTTCAGATGATCCAGTGTCACCGCTCTCTCTCAAAGATGCCGCTGTGAAAAGGTTGGTCGCTCCGAGCATAGTGACAAACGTTTTGCCACCCACGTTGCTGTACTTCCAAACTATGAACTCCCGAAACACTTTCTGAACAAGGACGTTGTTCCTCCCAATCTCATCAAAGAAGAACGACAGGAAAATGTTTTGGTCTCCGAGCTCGCAGACTTCTCGCAACAAAGCTATCACGTCATCAAACAGGAGGAACTTCTTCAAATCAGGTGCTTTGGCATCAACAACAGCGACAAGCTCTTGGTAAAAAAAACACGTCCAAGTCCCAGTATCTTTTCTGATGTTATCTTGGCCATCTGCTCTAGAAACAGCTGCATGCAAAGTCCTCAGGGCCAAAACCTGAGCATCACCCAGCCCGGCCTCGCCAATGAAAGTTGAAATAAAATCATGGTACATGACCACGTCGAGATGTTCAACGGTGCTCATCATGGCATCCCACGGTCGCACCTCATCGATTGATGTATCGAAAAGCGAGGCAAGTTGTTGAATCCTTAGCCCTGGATCACTCTGTTGCCTTCTCATCTCAATGAGTATTTGTGGGAGTGCCTTGCCAAATGATGTTTTTCCCGCACCCGGGAATCCAACCACACCCATTATATGGTGGAGGCGCCTAAACACATCCCAGTCTGTGTGTTGATTGCTCATGAATTGCTTGTACAACAGCCAGTTACCCCTGAGCAATGCATCCACAGTCTTCTCTCGTCCAACAATGGGAAACTGCTGCCCGATGTCCTTCAGAGACAAGCCAGTTGGCAAAGAAGATAATGAATCCCTTTCAAGGCATTTTCTGTACATGCGGGCATGCTTAAGACGAGGTCCAAAGAGCTCCTTCAGCTTGGCAATCCGATCACGGGCGTTTGACCAATCAACTCCACTAAAGGGAATGAGCTGCTGACGGAGCTGCTTCTCCTCATCACGGAGCTGCTTCTTCTCATCACGGAGCTGCTTCTCCTTCTCCATCCAGTGCTTCTGAAGCTCACCCTGCGTGGAATCCACCTTCTGGTCAGCGCGCTCCACCTTCTGCTCAACCAGCTCAATCGCTTGTTGCACGGCCCTGATCTCCGATTCCACTTCCTCAATCTGCTGCTGAATCGATCGCTCAGGCCCATCCGCCCTTTGCCGCTTCCCAGCCCTGATAGCTGATTCCAATTCTTCCCCATCCGCCCTTGGCGGCTTCCCATGAGACTGCTCTCGCACCATGGCGGAACCCTAACCTAGGTACTCTGTTTTTTAGGGTTCTAGCCGTAGAATGGGACATTGTGCGAGGCGAGCTTCGACTGCATTCGATGTGAGGTTGATAGAAAACACCTGAAACTGGCATTGAGGTATGTTCAGCTGAATCTGTGAAATGGTGTAGACTTTACTGAGTTTACCTGCATTCGGGCAGGTAAACTGGAGTAGGTTCACGTAGAAAAGAACTAATGTTGACTACTCATTCAGAGCGGCTGTGAGTATATGGCAGGACAGCTTCAGGCTTATGGCCATCTCGGACTCTCCTCAGAGAGCTGATCTTTGGCTGATCAACACGTAAGTTCAGTATCAGAAGGAAGAATCTTAAGCTGGATCAACTTGTTGCTGCTGTCTTATTCGCAGGTGTACTCTGAAAGCTCCGACAATGGAAACACTGATATGTAAAGGCAAAGCGGCCTCTATTCCCTTGGTGGATAGCTGGATGCGTTCCTCAGGGTTTAAAAGATCTCGAAGCCATCAGCGTCATCGGAGTGCAGCAAATACAGCAGGGGAGACTTTGAAAGGCCACGAGGCCTGGCTGCTTCAACGGGATGCTTTACCGTCTCTTGATTTGCCAAAAGTTTATAATCTCTTTTGCTGTTGTGTTTTCAGGTTCGTAAGAACAAGTTTGTCGAGATCATTCCTATCAACGTTGGCTGCTTGGGTGCTTGCACATACTGCAAGATGAAGCATGCTCGCGGGCATCTTGGCAGCTACACAGTAGATGCACTAGTAAGGACCTTCGCCAGTTTCTTTTCTCTGTTACTGAGCTTTATCTACAGGTGCAAAGATTGAAAACTGTGGTGTCTGAAGGTGTGAAGGAGATATGGCGACACTGGAGCTTGTTACATGACACACCTCGCCACATGTCCATTAGGGTTTTCCTATTCTGTCTGCTACTCATGGTATCAGAGCTGGAATAGCACTATGGAAGGAAAGCCATCCATCCGCAAGTTTGATGGAGAAGGGTTTGAGGGATTCAAGATCCATCTTGAATCCTATCTCTTGTTTCATGGTTTGTTGGGGATTGTAGATGGGACAGAGTCATCACCGGCTCTAGGCTTTAGCGCTGCCGAGGTGCGTGATTGGAACCTTCGGGATTCCAAGGCTAGAGGGAGTATTGTGATGTGCTTGTCCTCGAATGTTCTCTTTGCTGCCCCATCGATTCCAAAGTCCACTACGGTAGAGCTTTGGAAGTGGCTGAGTGACACCTATGGCACCAAGAGTGAAATGGATGTCTTCAACATCCATTCACAAATGGATTCCTTGAGGCTAGAGGAAAATGGCAGTATCCAGACTCACACTGCCGAACTCCAAGGCTTCTTCACACAACTTGTGGCTGTTGGGGTGAAACACTATCTCACAGATGAGTAGTAGAGGCTGCAGCTCTACAGGTCCTTGCCAGCTAGCTGGAAGAATACAGTTGAGAGCCTGCTTCTCCAACCAGGGATGACTTGGGCAAATGCCATGAGGAGTCTTCACAACATTGAGGCCATGCGAAGCAAGAGAGCTGAAATGCCGCAGGTTATGTATGCTTCGCAGGCTTCTGGTGATGCCAAGGTGGCAAAACTGCATGCAGCTGCAAATGCCCAGAAAGGGTAAAATTCCATGGCATCTAGGCGTGCCAAGCCCAGACTTGCTAAGAATCAGTGTGCTCGCTGCTTGGAGATGGGCCACTGGGCTTGAGATTGCCTTGCTCCCAAGCCTGTCAAGCGACTAGCTACGCCGGCAAAAGCCAATCTACTCGAGCATGATGGAATTGCTACAGCAAATGAGGCTGCTGAGGAGCTCTACAACGCAGAGGCAATTGCAGCACCAAGCCGGTGGCTCTTAGACTTTGGTTGTATTAATCTTATGAGCAATAAGAAGAGTCTTTTTGAGTGTTATCAGCCAAGTATTGGAAAACATGGTGTTCATTTAGGTGACAATACCATTATCCCGTAGAAGGCATTGGGCAATTTTGGCTCTCACTTGATCATGGGAGGACCATGGCCTTTGATGGTGCCATGCGCGTTTCCACTTTGCGACGAAACTTAATGTTTGTCGCCAAGATATATGATCAAAATGTAGTGGTAATCTTTGATGCAAAGGGAGTCTCTTTGGTTGACTCTAGCAACTTTTATATGCTTGGGACACAATTGCTTTGTGGGTCATGCATTGGGGACTTGTATGAGATTATTGCTGCTGACCCGGTTCAAGCCTTTCAGACTGTGGAGGTAGATTCTTGTGCGGAGCTTTGGCATAAAAGACTTGGTCATGTTCATTACCAATCTCTTCAACGGATGAAATCCCAAGATATTGTTACTGGATTGGATTTCCGACGTATCCCATCTACATTTTGTGAAGCTTGCATTTTAGGCAAGCATCACCATCAGAATTTCTCGCCGAGTAAGCATCGAGCACTTAACTTCTGGACTTGGTCCATTCTGATCTTTGCGGCCCCATGGACGTGCCAAGTCACAATGGGGCAAGATATTTCATCACATTTATTGATGACTATAGCCGTCGAACATGCATCCACTTCTTGATGCGTAAAAGTGATGCAGTTGTTGCCTTTCAAACGTACAAGGCCTATGTTGAAAACCTCCTTGGTCGAAAGATAAAATCTCTTCAAGTTGATGGTGGTGGTGAATACCTCAACAATGATCTTCGGGGCATCTGTCATGATGTAAGCATACAACTGCAAGCCACAGCCCGCTACACCCCCCAGCAAAATGGTGTTGTAGAAAGGAAGAATCGCACTCTTGTTAATGCTGCTCACACTTTGTTAGCTGATGCACATCTTGACAAGATGTTTTGGCAAGAGGCTATAGCCACAGCAATGCATGTACAAAATTGCCTTGCCACGGCTGCTTTGGATGGAAAAACCCTTGAGGCATTTTGGACAGGTTCTACTCCTAATGTGTCCCACTTTCAGGTCTTCAGTTGTGCAGCATATTCACATACCCCTGATCAACTTCGGAAAAAGCTAAATCCCAAAAGTAAAAAATTCATCTGGATATGCACAGGACGACACCATCGGGAGAAAAACTTACAAATTATGGGATCTTGCATCTCACAAGACTCTTGTAAGCACAGATGTCATGTTCAATGAAGACGACTTTCCCATGCGTACAAAGGCTCTTCAAGATCCTTCTTTCATTGCTGAGACTCGACTTGTTCCTTTGATCCACTTATGGGAAATGGTCCACTCTTGCCTCTGCCTCAAGATCCTTCTTTCATTGCTGAGACTTGACTTGTTCCTTTGATCCACTTATGGGAGATGGTCCACTCTTGCCTCCACCTCAAGATCCTATTCATGAGTTGCCACCAGAGATTCCACTAGGGAATCCTCCACTTCTGGACATGCTTGAACCAGCTGATGCTCCTCCAGTCGAGGACAGGCCTCCAACACCTCCACCACCTTGTTGACGTCATGGCATGCCTGATCCGATGCCAGTTCTTGATCACCCCCGGGAACGTCGGCCCTCGTTGAAAGTCCGGGAAAATGCTGAAGCAGATGCTGCAAAGCTTGATGACTTTTGTGTCCTTGTTGACGTCAGCATCTCCATGACCTATGATGAGGCCATCTCAGGACCTGAGGCTTCATCTTGGATGGAAGCTATTGCGGAAGAAGTTTCTTCCATTCAGGTTAACGGAACTTATGTTCCAATTGATTCAACGCCATTGGGATGACGTGTTTTGGATCCAAAATGGATTTTTTCCAAAAAGTATGGGAAAGATGGTCAGGTTGTATGTTATAAGGCACGGTTGGTTGTTCATGGTTTTCGCCAAGTCCATGGCCTTGACTACAACGAAACATTCTCACCAGTTGTAAAAATGGCCAACCTCCGTACTCTTTTTGCACTTGCAGCTGCTCACAAATGGCAAGTCCACTATATGGACGTCAAAACTGCATTTTTGAATGGGGATTTGCAAGAGGACATCTATATGCATATACCTCCTGGTTTTGAGGACGATGTTGCCCCTGGTGGCCCTATATGGCAATTGCGGAAAGCTTTGTATGGCCTAAAATAGAGCTCCTGTATTTGGTATAAAAAATTTGATGCCACCCTACGCGCTCAAGGCTTTCGTCACTGTCATGCTGATCACAATGTGTATGTGAATGGTCATGCTGAGCACATACTTATTGTGGCCCTCTATGTTGATGATTTGCTCATCATGGGTGATGACACCGATGCCATTGCTGCTCTGAAAGCTGCTCTCAGCCAGCAATTCCAGATGAAGGACCTTGGCCAAGTCTCCTACTTTCTTGGCTTTGAAGTCACACGTTGAGTCTGGTGGCTACATGCAGCCAACGATGTAAAGTCGAAGTCTTGCTAGATCGGTTTGGTATGCGTGATTGCCACCCCGTCAAGACCCCGATGGTCGTTGGTGCTATCGACCTCACAGTTGAGCAGTCTGGTGAGCCTCTACCCACTGGGAATCCCTATCGGCATCTCATTGGTTGCCTCACATATTTGGCCTTGATGACTCGCCCCACATATGCTACTATTGCCTTGAGTCAATACAACACATCACCAACCACCATACATTGGCAAGCTGCCAAGCATATTGTGAAATACCCCCAGGGCACTATGGACTATGGCATTGCTTATTCAAGGGGTGATGCTTCATTGGCATGCTACACAGATGCTAGTTTTGCCAACAACAAAGTTCGAGATGGAGTTCGAGACGGAGTCCGAGATCCGAAATCAGGTCCGAGACCGAGTCCAAGGTCGAGTCCGAGGTCGGGTCCGAGATCGGGTCCGAGATTGAGTCTGAGATCGAGTCCGAGACCGAATCCGAAGTCAGATCCGAAATCGGGTCCGAGATCGAGCCAGAGACTAAGTCCAAATACTAATACGGGTCAAGGGGTGAAAGCCCAAAGCGTGCGTCTCCCAGGGGGGGGGGGGGGCTACAGGGGGTTCCAAAAGTATAGTAGGGATAGTGAGGTCCAGGAACCAGTTTAGAAGGGACTCTCCAGTGGGGCTCCCAAACCGACTTGAGGTTGGGACTGGGACCAAGGGGCCTTGGGTGGGAGTGAGTATAGACTTGGTTGGTGCCGGAGGGGCCATCCAAGGAAGTGCTCAAGAGCAGCTCCCACTCCCGAAAGGGAAACCGATTGCGGTGCTCCCGGCTCATGTGGAGTGGTGCCCCACTTGAGTACCATGCGGCTCATTGGTCCTCGCCCTTCCTAGGGGCTTGGGCCTTCCTTCAGGATGGAAGTGGGGGGGTAGAGGTACCCATACCGGGCCGTTAGGCCACGGTGTTTCGCCCTGACGTCCCGAAGCAAGTGCTGCACCCAAGGCTTGGGATTTAGAGGGTCCTATGATCAAGTCTTGTTGTACCAAGGGGTGTTAGGAACCTGGAGGCTTGGTGTGTTTGGCTGCTTGTGCCTGCAGGGAGTGTAGCCGAACCTTAAGTCTAGTCTAACCCGGGGAGGGGGATTGGGAGAGAATTGGGAATCCGAGGATGGATGGCTAATGCTCCATTGCTCGTGCAGTGAGTAGCTGAAAGCAAGTAGGACCAAGTAAGGAGTTAGTACCATAGGCGAGAACCTTGGCGAGGGAACTTAGCAAAAGCCAAGGCAGTGTCGGACGGATAGACGAGGTAAGCTAGCAAATTGGAAAGGAAAAATTTGTGGCTTACAATTTGGTATCGGAGCCTTTTCCTCAGTTCTAGCGAAGGATAGAGGCGGATTGCTGGGAGATGGCAAGGGCAGGGCGTAAGCGAACCCAGGCGGAGATGGAACCTCCGCCAGAGCTGGAGCCTCCGGTTGAACAAGAGGCTATGGATGAGGAATCCTTGCATGAGGAGGACTCCAGTGAGGAAACTTCCAAACAGGAGTCCGGTGGCGAGGTTCGGTCGTCCAAGGCTCGATTGGACGTGCTAGAAGGACAGTTGGCACAGACCAATGCCCTGCTGGAGACTCTCGTACGCAAGTTAAAGCGTGATGAGAAGCGGAAGAAAAAGCGAAAGACTGCGGATGCTGGCAGCGCAGAAGGTGCGGACCCTTCGGCAGGGACTGAGGCAAAACCAGACAAGGTCGAACAGACCGAAGTGGAATCAGTCCCTCAGGCAGTTCCCAAGTACAAACCAAAGCCCCCACCGGTGTTCAAGGGAGTGAACGACTATAAGGTTGTGGAGGATTGGTTTTATGATATGGAGGACTACTTCCGAGCGTTGCGGTTACCGAGCTCGGAGAAGGTCCCATGTGCGAAACCATACTTGGCAGATAATGCCAAGTCTTGGTGGAGAACAACAGAAGCCAACGAAGGACCGGTGGCCACTTGGGACATGATGAAGGCGAGGATCCGCGCAACATACGTTCCTCCGAATGCCACTCTGCATCTGAGAGATGAGCTGAGTAGGCTGAAGCAGACTGGAACCATCCAGGAATATGTGAATGGGTTCATGGCAAAGAGGATACTTGTCACGGACATGGGGGATATGGATGCGTTCCATGCCTTTATATCAGGTTTGCAAACCTGGGCTCGCGGTGAGGTGATGCGCTGGAACCCGACCAACTACAAGGAAGCGTTGGATGCGGCCATCAAGGTGCATTTCAACGATAACCTGCGAAAGGGGAACACGACAGGGTCGGGATCCACGTTTCACAAAGGGGCCAAACCGAGGGGAACATATAGCAAGGGGAAATTCAAGAAGAGTTTCTCTAAGAATGAGTCCTCGGGGTTCCGGAAAGGCAAATCCGGTGACCAGCGAGCGAGTACGTGGGGAAGTCAAGCGAAAAGAGACAAACCACTGATAAGAAGGTCAAGTCGTTTAGCAGCGTGGGAAACAACGTATGCTACAACTGCGGTGAAGCGGGACACTTTTCGAGGGAATGTCCCTACCCGAAGAAGGCCAGAGCCAATATGGCCATCAAGTCAGGTGAAGTCCAAACTGAGGTATGTGATCCAGTCCCTAACTCAAAGTTACTCATTACACGAGCAACTTTGGTAAAGAGTCGTTCGCGACATCTACTAGCCCTCCGAGGGAAGCTCGGAGGCAGCTTTGTTAAGATCCTTATTGACACGGGTGCTTCGGATAATTTTGTGGCTGCAAACATAGTCTGGCAAGCCGGACTAACGGTGCAGCGGCTAGGCGAACCAAGGACTACAGAGTTTGTTCAAGGTAGCCAAAGCACCGATGAGGTACTTCGACAAGCGAGAGTCGAAGTAGGGACATGGAAAGTAGACATGGATTTCACCGTGTTGGACATGGCGGGATTTGACGTGATCTTCGGAATGGATTGGTTTAATCGGTTCGTGGTAGCCCTGCATGGACAAGGTAGGAACCTTGTGGTACTGGCAAATGCCCAAGGAAGAAGATCTAGGGTGGAGGCCCAGGATCTAAAGGTAGGGCAAAGTAAGGCCAAAGATTCCTGTTTAAACCTGATGTCTACAAGAGGACAACTCACCAAAGGAACTAAGGCAGCCTTTTTGTGCTTACTCTCGGTGAAGAGTGACAAAAAGACAGGAAAGGAAGAAGTACCTTTGGTGATCTAGCGGGTGTTGGACCAATTCCAGGATACCATGCCGGAGGAGCTACCGGCAGGGTTGCCCCCCACACGACCGATAGAACATAAGAATCTTGGCAAGTAAGACCTTTACCTGAGGTTATCCAAGGGGAGGAGGAATACAAAGTCGAGGCCATCCTCAATGCGCGCAAGAGCAAGCGACAAGGACGCGAGGTGAGAGAGTTCCATGTGAAGTGGAAAAGATTTCCACACTGCGAAGCAACATGGGAACCGGAGGAGAACCTAGCGAACGCGCGAGATCTTGTGGAGGAATTTCTGCATGGCAGAACTCTATGTACTTATGCAAAGTTCAATTAAAAATATATCAATTTGAGAAGTTGAGCAATGGCATATGTTGGGACCCGAAGGCGCGCCGAAGGTAAGCTAATTAGCATGGGTTAGCTGGGTCGACCAGGCATAGGGAGCTACGCCCGACTCCCTGCGGGATGTCGAATCCGTAGACGTATTCTACGGAGGTTGGGTTCAAGTCCCAACCCCCTAGTAAAGCAAGGCTGGGTTCAAGTCCCGACCCCATTCTAGGGCGTGGTGAGGTGAGGAGTATAGGGACACCTATATTCCGTTGTCATGAGCTCTTGGCCGGGGAGGCTAACTTAGGCACATCGCTAAGTGGGGGGATGCCCCCGGAGACATGGTCAACAAGTCGTAGGATAAAAAAGAGACGTTCGATGTGGGCATCAAACTTCTTCTATGGGTGGTGGAGTTGTAAGGAACCAACTCGCCGAGGTGTCGTAGGCTAAAGGAACCCCGAAAACATGACCAAAATGACAAAGAGTTCATCGGATGGGACCAAGTCAAAGATCGAGTCCAAGACCGACTCTAGGACCGAGTTCGAGATAGAGTCCGAAATCGAGTCCGAGACCGACTCGGGGACCGAGTTCGAGTCCGAGTTCGAGACCGAGTTTGAGACGGAGTCCGAGATCCGAAATCGGGTCCGAGACCGAGTCCGAGGTCAAGTCCGAGGTCGGGTCCGAGATCGGGTCCGAGATCGAGTCCGCGATCGAGTCCGAGACCGAATCCGAAGTCGGATCCGACATCGGATCCGAGATCGAGCCAGAGACTAAGTCCCAGTACTAATACGGGTCAAGGGGTGAAAGCCCAAAGCGTGTGTCTCCCAGGGGGGGGGGGGGGGG
>NW_003314366.1:11347-23608 GCF_000143415.4 Selaginella moellendorffii | reverse complement strand
AAAAGTATAGTAGGGATAGTGAGGTCCAGGAACCAGTTTTGAAGGGACTCTCCAGTGGAGCTCCCAAACCGACTTGAGGTTGAGACTGGGACCAAGGGGCCTTGGGTGGGAGTGAGCATGGACTTGGCTGGTGCCGGAGGGGCCATCCAAGGAAGTGCTCAAGAGCAGCTCCCACTCCCGTAAGGGAAACCGATTGCGGTGCTCCCGGCTCATGTGGAGTGGTGCCCCACTTGAGTACCATGCGGCTCATTGGTCCTCGCCCTTCCTAGGGGCTTGGGCCTTCCTTCGGGATGGAAGTGGGGGGCGAGAGGTACCCATACCGGGCCGCTAGGCCACGGTGTTTCGCCCCGACGTCCCGAAGCAAGTGTTGCACTCAAGACTTGGGATTTAGAGGGTCCCATGATCAAGTCTTGTGGTACCAAGGGATGTTAGGAACTTGGAAGCTTGGTGTGCTTGGCTGCTTGTGCTTGCGGGGAGTGTAGCCGAACCTTAGTCCAGTCTAACCCGGGACTGGCCCGTTTGCTGAGTCAAACGCTCATTTGGATCACCTCCTCAACTCAATGAGGAAAACCTTGCACTGTTCCCAAGATCCCAAAGTCGTTCCATTATTGGCCCCTTTTCTATCCACCACCTTGTCTACAAGTTCACACATGAACTGTAATGGAGAGCCATGTCTTCCCGACCTGCTACTCCTCAAGGATAGGCCCACTTCTCGGACCTTCCGTTGCCAACACCAGTGGTGATATACTTGAGCACCAATAAAAGTCGGACTAAGGAACAGCTCCGATACCAAGTTGTAAGCGACTAAATTTTTCCATTCTACTTTAGTCACTTAACCACACCTCTGACCACTTGGAGGAGTCTCATTCACAACCTCCATAAGTCCAATCCAGGACTTGGGACTTGCTAGCCCCGAGAATGGCATCTATGCCACTCAACATTTGCACTTGGTCCAAGTGCTCCACGTGTCCGATCCCATGACCGACACTCGAAGGTACCACCGACATAGCAGCCCGTTACGCTAAGGCCATGCCCAATCACCTTTGCCACACTGGTAGTCCAATACCACTTGCATCACCGTCTTGGCTCTCCAAGACTAGGCAAACCATCCGTGAGTGGTCATCTCAGATCCACTCCTTAGCATCCTTAGGATGCCCACCGACAAGGGGAATAGCCTTCCCCAATATCCCTCTGTCAGTCCCCACTAAGTCCCTTTCTGCCCCTGGCCGTGTTTGCCAACACTGCCACTGGATCGAGACCCACAGGCCCGACCACTAAGTCCCACGGTCCTCTGGGACTTCCTCACCACACGACTGTGTCCTTGGTCACTACCCCAGAGGACTGCTCCTCTTCCTTTCCACAGTCTGGGCCTTTGGGACAACATTTCGGAACACCGTGGCCTTACGCGAGCCACCTGGGTACTCTCCTCGCCTTCTGCCCTTGGGTGCTCTAGCCATGGGCTTAGAGCGGGTTCCATTGAGCCACACCAGGTATCCAAGTAGGTAGTGCCACCCACACTTGGACTGGGAGCATCGGCCAGTCGATCTCCCGAGGGAACTAGAGCCGGCTCTTGAACACTTCACCAAGCTACCCCGCTTGTCGGTCTGTGTTCACTCTAGTCTTGGACTTCCCAGTGGGCAGCTCATCACCCAACACTGGGTCCGGCCTTCCTGGGCCAAACTGGCCTTTCCTGGCCAAACTGGCTCCACTGCAGTCCTCCCCCTACTATACTTTTGGAGCTCACCAAACCCCCCAGGGTCTGGGAGACGAACGCTTTGGGCTTTCACCCTCTCAGACTCGAACTCGGACTCGGACTCGGACTCGGACTCGGACTCGGACTCGGCCTCGGCCTCGGTCTCGGTCTCGGTCCCGATCTCGGTCTCGGTCTCGGTCTCGGTCTCGGTCTCGGTCCCGGTCTCGGTCTCGACTTCGGACTCCATCTCGGGTCCATCTCGGACTCCATCTCGGACTCCATCTTGGACTCCATCTCGGACTCCATCTCGGGTCCATCTCGGACTCCATCTCGGACTCCATCTCGGGTCCATCTCGGACTCCATCTCGAGTCCATCTCGGACTCCATTTCGGGTCCATCTCGGGTCCACCTCGGACTCCATCTCGGACTCCATCTCGGACTCCATCTCAGGTCCATCTCGGACTCCATCTCGGGTCCATCTCGGACTCCATCTCGGACTCCATTTCGGGTCCATCTCGGACACTTCCATGTGTCATGTGTTGGTCCTTTTGGGTCCCTTTTTGGAGCCTCGCTTTTTGCTCACTTCGTGCTCGTTCCTCGAGCACTTCGTTGGGAGTTCCACTCCCGCTCTTGACTTTTCAAGTCGGAGCTTTTGGTCCAAACGTGTTACGCTCGTTTGGCTCTCGCTTCGGCCACTACCATGTGGCGCCCTTCCGGCTCCACTTTGGGGCCTAGGGATTTTGTGTCTCACAACTCCACCACCCATAGACGAAGTTCGATGTCCTCATCGAACGGTAAACCGTTTTGTAAAGTAACACTCGCATGTGTTGCCATTTCCATCCTTGGCACCTAGCCAATATTTGTCAATGGTTTGACATTGAAGGCTCACCATGCCTTCTCCATATTCGTCAATGGTGTGACATTGAAGGCTCACCATGCCTTTTGCATATGCCTCAATGGTTTGACACCAAAGGCTCACCATGCCTTGCCTATCCTCTAAGGAGGGTAGTCTCTCCAACTTAGAGACTGATTGGACCACATGTAGTGGTTTTTTCCTTTTATTGGTTTAGTTCTCGCTAAACCTCTTAGAGATCCTTTTTTAAGTCAATCCCACTACTCCTTCTCGAGTAGTCTCAATTTCCATCCATTGAACATTTGCACCTTGGAACTTTTACTCTTTTGACTTTTGGAAGTCAATTTCCTAGGTGTCTCCAACACCTTGCATTGCACAAATTGTGCAACTCCACTTCCCCATCCTAGGAAGCTCATTACTTGAGGGCACCATCATCCTCTCTTCTATTTCGTGCCACCTTGGGCACTAAGTTCCATTTATCATACTTTGTGCTAGGGCTGTCCATCGCCCTATCATTTGGCTACCTTACCGCTCCCTCCCATGGAGCTTCCACTTTCGCCAAATCAGAGCAATTCGGAATTCATCCTTGGAAACACACTTCCTTTTCCGGAATTTGTTAGCGTCCAACACATTAGTGTTCCTCGCCTAACTTTGTCACTTGGATTCCTTCCAAGGGATTCCACGGCCCTATCTTGGCCACCCATCTTTTGCTCCTATCCGTTGATTGTTGCACCAAGCAACATCGAATCTCTACCTCCCTCCTTGAGGTATTCTTTTGATTCCATAGCAAAGGCTCTGCTTTGCCAAGACTAGGGTGTTCGCCCCTAGTAAGTCTCTTTAGCATCTTCTGTTGTGGGCTCTATCCACGGCCCAACTTTGTGACCCTCCCATGGGTCTCTTTAAAGACTACTTTCCTTGGACACACTATGCCATCGCAATGACATAGCTCATTTCCCTAGGGTGCTTTTCCCACTTGGTCACCTTGACCAAGCCACACCATCATTAATAGTTCAAATCAACACTTTGAACTAGGAACCTTATTCCTTAACCCAAACAAGGACCTTGTCCTTATTTAGCCACAAGATCACCTAGTGATCTCACCTCGGCACCTTAACAGGTTTGCCAATAGGTACTAGGTCTTCCAGACCTTTAATTGGTTAACTATAACCCCGGGGGCATCCCCCACACTTGGCGGTGCGCCCAAGCCAGCCCTTTCGGCCAAGGGTCTATAGCAACTGAGATTAGGTGTCCCCATCTCACTCACCACGTCCTTGGTGCCACTTGCACCAAAGCGTTCAAGTTAGATATGCCGAGCTTTCACACTAAGCAATCTAACCGTGCATCACGACTCCGAGGCATCCCTCGCTTGGCGGTGTGCCCAAACCAGTCTCCCCACTGAGAGTCCATGACCACCGAAATATGAGTGTCCTCATATTCCAAACCATCACCACGCCCTAGTGATTTGGGACTCGAACCCAAGCACTAGAGGGTCGGGACTCGAACCCAACCTCTGTATATGCATCTACGGACGGCATCACACAAGATGCCTGGCGTGACTCCCCACGCCGGTGCACCAACTTTTATTTAAAGCGCGCTACAAATCACAACTTAGGAACCTAGTTCCCCCGCACTGCCAAGTCCTCTCACTTGGCAAGCCTGTGATCATGCATGGACTCCTCCATGCTTGGCCCCATGGCCCACCCTTTTTGAAGTTATCACCTTCAATTAGGGTATTTGTTCCCCTGACTTGCCAATCTCGCTTGGCAAGTCCTCCGACCACTGTAGCATGGTTCCTGCATAAGCGTGAAAGTCCTTGACCATCGACTTTCGTTCAAAGCCCTCTCTTTGAACACTCAGGAACTACTTCCCTAACCTTGATAGCCTTGCCTCATGGCAAGCTTCAAGACCACGCTTCTGCTGCGCCACTCTGATTTCGCGCGTTCCATGAACCATTTACACTTGGCCTTTCTAGGTACTAAGCTACCTAGAATCGTCTTTGGGAACCTTGAAGGAACTCTGTCCCTCAGCTTGCTAAGGCCTCCCTTTTTGCAAGCCTTCCAAATGCCACATAGTCTAACATGGACAATTCCATAACTTAGACTCTCCATGGCATCACGGTTGCTAGCGGCAACACCCTCGAGCCCCCACTTGATTCTCCACTCCCAGCTGGCATAACCAACCTTGGTTATGCCCTTCGATTTCTATGGTTCAGTTCCATCCCAATACTACTTGCCTTTTGGCCCCATATGTTTTCTTTGGTTATTCTCCTCCAGACCAGGAGGATAGCTTTGCACTTTCTATCATGCCTTAGCAAGTATTCTTAGGGATGAACCTACCCAATAGCCCAGGGAGTGGTTCCTCAATCCGGGTATGCTCACCTTATAATCCCACACACTGGGATTACATTGTTGCTTATGGGCCTTTACATGCCCATCACTAGCCTTGCCAAAATTCCATTTTTGGCTTTGTCCAACTCGGGTAGACAGTCCTCTCCTGTCTCCGCAACCTTGGACATTTGGATAGCACCTTCTATCCATCATTCGTTAGGGACTTAGTCCCTTGGGCTTTATCCATTGCCCTTGCGACATCAAACACCACCTTCTGGTGTTCTAGAGCGTTCGGGTGTCCCAATGATGGCTTTCTTGACAATGAGTATTTCCTTTTATGACATTGACTTACTATATCGCAACATAAGCAACTTATCCCCCGTAAAGGTATATCCGACTTCCCTATGCTAGAAGTCTTAGGTAGCTACCTTCTACCCGTTTAACTAGTTATTTTGCACCTTTTGCTTAGTTGCCTCATAGTTGTCAAGTCCTACAACTCATTGTTTGGTGCTTTCACACCTCCATCATTATCTGGGTCACCACACTCCAACTGTATGCTCTGCAGCTTAGGCTATGCCATTCCCATTTCCATTGGGATTCCTTTGGCAAGGGGTTCTCATGAACCCACCAACATAGCCTCAAGGTACCACACCTTGGCACATTTGGTGTCTCCACACCATCGGCTCCACGAGCTTACCTCTATGACACTTCCCCTTCGTGTTTAAGTCTTTGCCAAGACCAACACCGCTCTTTCTCAGGCCAACCATCCGTTAGCACTGCACCATAGAGGTCACACACAACTTTGTGTCAAAGTTGTTTTCTTCTGGGAACACCTTTCCCATAACTTTAGCATGGCACATTTTGCCATCGATGAGATACCCTCTGTTCTCATCCTTGGATCCTATGATCCCCCCCCCCCCATCCTTCATGGGGTACAACACACCTCAGTCCAAATGCTCCAATCAGTCCTTTTAGGACCTTTCCTTGACTCTACTTGAGTCATCCAGCAGTTTTGGACTTGGTTCATCCACAGACCCGTAAGGTCCCACTTGTGAGGCACTAGCTCACTGGAATACACTTCCTGCATTCCTATCCTACTCAGAAGGACTATTTTCACAAGTGTTACTCTGACACTTGTTTTTGTTCTCTGGGGCAACCTCTGCCCCTTAGGACTACTTGTCCATGTGATGAGAATACCAACTCATCTCTAAGTACACCCCCCAACTCCTTGGGTTGTTCCAGCATTTATTACAGGTAGCCCCGGCTACCATTTCAAGGACTTGAGTCCTCTTCCGTATTTGACCTCCCACGGTCATTACTTCTGGTCTCATATTCATGAGCACCAACCTCAACTATATGAGGATAATCTTGTGACTCCCTTATTGCTTTGGAGTCTTTATCTTTTCTGTGATCCCAACTTTAGTTGTTTACCACAACTAAATTGGCCCGTTTGCTGAGTCAAACGCTCATTTGGATCACCTCCTCAACTCAATGAGGAAAACCTTGCACTGTTCCCAAGATCCCAAAGTCGTTCCATTATTGGCCCCTTTTCTATCCACCACCTTGTCTACAAGTTCACACATGAACTGTAATGGAGAGCCATGTCTTCCCGACCTGCTACTCCTCAAGGATAGGCCCACTTCTCGGACCTTCCGTTGCCAACACCAGTGGTGATATACTTGAGCACCAATAAAAGTCGGACTAAGGAACAGCTCCGATACCAAGTTGTAAGCGACTAAATTTTTCCATTCTACTTTAGTCACTTAACCACACCTCTGACCACTTGGAGGAGTCTCATTCACAACCTCCATAAGTCCAATCCAGGACTTGGGACTTGCTAGCCCCGAGAATGGCATCCATGCCACTCAACATTTGCACTTGGTCCAAGTGCTCCACGTGTCCGATCCCATGACCGACACTCAAAGGTACCACCGACATAGCAGCCCGTTACGCTAAGGCCATGCCCAATCACCTTTGCCACACTAGTAGTCCAATACCACTTGCATCACCGTCTTGGCTCTCCAAGACTAGGCAAACCATCCGTGAGTGGTCATCTCAGATCCACTCCTTAGCATCCTTAGGATGCCCACCGACAAGGGGAATAACCTTCCCCAATATCCCTCTGTCAGTCCCCACTAAGTCCCTTTCTGCCCCTGGCCGTGTTTGCCAACACTACCACTGGATCGAGACCCACAAGCCCGACCACTAAGTCCCACGGTCCTCTGGGACTTCCTCACCACACGACTGTGTCCTTGGTCACTACCCCAGAGGACTGCTCCTCTTCCTTTCCACAGTCTGGGCCTTTGGGACAACATTTCGGAACACCGTGGCCTTACGCGAGCCACCTGGGTACTCTCCTCGCCTTCTGCCCTTGGGTGCTCTAGCCATAGGCTTAGAGCGGGTTCCGTTGAGCCACACCAGGTATCCAAGTAGGTAGTGCCACCCACACTTGGACTGGGAGCATCGGCCAGTCGATCTCCCGAGGGAACTAGAGCCGGCTCTTGAACACTTCACCAAGCTACCCCGCTTGTCGGTCTGTGTTCACTCTAGTCTTGGACTTCCCAGTGGGCAGCTCATCACCCAACACTGGGTCCGGCCTTCCTGGGCCAAACTGGCCTTTCCTGGCCAAACTGGCTCCACTGCAGTCCTCCCCCTACTATACTTTTGGAGCTCACCAAACCCCCCAGGGTCTGGGAGACGAACGCTTTGGGCTTTCACCCTCTCAGAGCTCAACTCGGACTCGGACTCGGACTCGGACTCGGACTCGGACTCGGCCTCGGCCTCGGTCTCGGTCTCGGTCCCGATCTCGGTCTCGGTCTCGGTCTCGGTCTCGGTCTCGGTCCCGGTCTCGGTCTCGACTTCGGACTCCATCTCGGGTCCATCTCGGACTCCATCTCGGACTCCATCTTGGACTCCATCTCGGACTCCATCTCGGGTCCATCTCGGACTCCATCTCGGACTCCATCTCGGGTCCATCTCGGACTCCATCTCAGACTCCATTTTGGGCCAGGGGCAGAAAGGGACTTAGTGGGGACTGACAGAGGGATATTGGGGAAGGCTATTCCCCTTGTCGGTGGGCATTCTAAGGATGCTAAGGAGTGGATCTGAGATGACCACTCACGGATGTTTGCTTAGTCTTGGAGAGCCAAGACGGTGATGCAAGTGGTATTGGACTACCAGTGTGGCAAAGGTGATTGGGCATGGCCTTAGCGTAACGGGCTGCTATGTCGGTGGTACCTTTGAGTGTCGGTCATGGGATCGGACACGTGGAGCACTTGGACCAAGTGCAAATGTTGAGTGGCATGGATGCCATTCTCGGGGCTAGCAAGTCCCAAGTCCTGGATTGGACTTAGCGAGGTTGCGAATGAGACTCCTCCAAGTGGTCAGAGGTGTGGTTAAGTGACTAAAGTAGAATGGAAAATTTAGTCGCTTACACTCACCAAACCCCCCAGGGTCTGGGAGACGAACGCTTTGGGCTTTCACCCTCTCAGACTCGAACTCGGACTCGGACTCGGACTCGGACTCGGACTCGGACTCGGACTCGGACTCGGTCTCAGTCTCGGTCCCGATCTCGGTCTCGGTCTCGGTCTCGGTCTTGGTCCCGGTCTCGGTCTCGACTTCGGACTCCATCTCGGGTCCATCTCGGACTCCATCTCGGGTCCATCTCGGACTCCATCTCGGACTCCATTTCGGGTCCATCTCGGGTCCACCTCGGACTCCATCTCGGACTACATCTCGGACTCCATCTCGGGTCCATCTCGGACTCCATCTCGGGTCCATCTCGGACTCCATCTTGGGTCCATCTCGGACTCCATCTCGGGTCCATCTCGGACTCCATCTCGGGTCCATCTCGGACTCCATCTCGGACTCCATTTCGGGTCCATCTCGGACACTTCCACGTGTCATGTGTTGGTTCTTTTGGGTCCCTTTTTGGAGCCTCGCTTTTTGCTCACTTCGTGCTCGTTCCTCAAGCACTTCGTTGGGAGTTCCACTCCCGCTCTTGACTTTTCAAGTCGGAGCTTTTGGTCCAAACGTGTTACGCTCGTTTGGCTCTCGCTTCGGCCACTACCACGTGGCGCCCTTCCGGCTCCACTTTGGGGCCTAGGGATTTTGTGTCTCACAGATACTTGTCACGGACATGGGGGATATGGATGCGTTCCATGCCTTTATATCAGGTTTGCAAACCTGATGTCGCGCATGTGACTTCGGGTATCGAAAGTTACCTGTCGACCAGTCCTTACGGACACTCTTACCTTACTGCCACGATGGCAGGAGGTCGGTATTGCTGGACCCTTTATTAGCCCCTCTTGTGCTAGTGGAGTTAACTGGGCATTTCGAGTGTACTTAGACCGGACGAGCATAAGGACGGAATTCCTACGTGTTATTAGCTAAGCATACTTAGCCCGGTAAGGAGTTCCCGTCTCGTTTTGTCTTGCACTTGCTAGTGACAAGAACCCTCGCGTATTGAGATTGGTCCCTCAATATCGCTAGATGATAGCTTACCGTGTCTGCCAAACACCCTCGCTATCATGCCCTTTGTGTTAGTCTCATTTCGGTCCCAAATACTATTTATAGAAGGTGTCTAGATTCGCTCATTTGGCATATCTACGGAATGTAGAGATCGGCCTGAACACAATGGTGTTTGTCCCATGTCCAAATTCGCAATCTAGCGCCATTCCATATTTAGTAAGTTTCGCGCTTGTCCCAGAGACTAACTCCTGGTACTAAGGGTAGGCTTGGGGTGAAAGCCCAAAGCGTGTGTTCCTCAAGGGGGGGGGGCTATGGGGGGTTCCAAATGTATAGTAGAGATAGTGGGTAGGTCGGGCATGGCTGACCAACCTGAGGCATAGTCTAGCTCCCGCTTGCGTGCCTGTCCTTGTTCTGCGTCCGGCTTGGGTCTAAGCCCAAGTTCCATTCCATGCTAGTTGGTGGAGTACCCATGTCCTCGCATTAGGCCACCGGTATGCCGAAATAGCGCCAGACTCTGTTTGGCTCCGTTTTGCGTGCTGGTCCTGGCATTGGGATGCTGGTTACTCTAGGACTGTTCCAAGTCGCTCCGGGCCCCTGTCCCTTCGCTCCTTGGGCTTTATGCTCGGGAGTTGCTCCGTGGTTCGGTTCCATCACTCCTTGGCTCCATGCTTGGGAGTTTGGAACCGTTCCTTCGTTCAATGGCCCAAGGCCTTGAACCTCGGGTTCCTATGGACACGTGGCATGGACACGTGGCATGTGACACGTGGCATCTGTCACGTGGCACAAAGAGGGTTTAGGTTCCGCTTCGTGGTGTTATCCTATGGTAAATCACCATAGGATAAAGGGTAAAAACCACGTGCGCTACACCTGGGCTCGCGGTGAAGTGATGCGCTGGAACCCGACCAACTACAAGGAAGCGTTGGATGCGGCCATCAAGGTGCATTTCAACGATAATCTGCGAAAGGGGAACCGGTTTAGGAAAAGTTTGTGGCTTACAAAACCTACCCGATAACTTAGGGAGTGGTTCCTCAATCTAGGTATGCTCACCTTGTAATCCTACACATCAGGATTAACATTGCTACTTATGGGCCTTTATATGTCTATGACTAGTCTTGCCAAAATCCCTTTTTGGCTTTGTCCAATTTGGGTAGACGGACTTCTCCTGTCTAATGCTCATTGCCAAAAGAAGGCCATCATTAGGACACTCAAACACTCTAAAACACCAGGAAGTGGTGTTTGGTGTCGTGAGGGCATTAGATAAGGCCCAAGGGACTAAGTCCCTAGCGAATGATGGATAGGAAGTGCTATTCAAACGTCCAAGGTTGAGAACTATATCGCAACATGAGCAATTCATCCCCTATAGGAGTATGTATAACTTCTTTATCCTAATAAAATGTCTTAAGTAGTTACCTTCTACCAGTTTAATCAATTATTTTGCACTTTTTTGCTTAGTTGCCTCATAGTTGTCAAGTCCTACAACTCATTGCTAGTGCTTCCACACCTCCATCATTATTTTGGGTCACCACACTTTAACCACATGCCTTCCATCTTAGGCTATGCCATTCCCATTTCTATTAGGATTCCTTTGACAAGGGGTTCTCATGAACCCGCCAACTTGACCTCAAAGCATTATGCCTTGGCACATTTGGTGTCTCCACACCATCAGCTCCCTTTATAACACTTCTTACTTGTGTAAAGGTTTTTGCTAAGATCAACATAGTTGTTTCTCATGCCAACCATCCATTAGCACTACACCATAAAGTTTACACAGAATTTCATATCAAAGTTGTTTCCTCCTGGGAACCTCTTTTCCACTACTTAGTATGGCACATTCTGCCACCAATGAGATACCCACTATTTTCATGCTTAGATCTTATGATCCTCCCCATCTTTTGTGAGGTACAACACACCTCAGTCTAAGTCCTTCCACTAGTCCTCTAAGACCATTCCTTGACTCCTTTTGAGTCATCCAGCTCTTTGCACTTTGCTAATCCCACGACCCATAAGGTTCTACTTTTGAGGTGCCAGCTCTTTGGAATACATCTTCTTGTATTCATGTTCTACTCATCAGGACCACCATTATAAGTGTTATTCTGACACTTGATTATTTTTCGATCTTTGTGGGCTACTTTCGCCCCTTAGGACTATCCATCCATATGATGAGAACAGCGACTCATCCTCTAAGTACACCCTCAACTCCTTGGGTTGTTCCAGCATTTATTGAAGGCCTTGGCTACCGTTTCAAGGACTTATGTCCTCATCTGTATTTGACTTCCCATGGTCATTAATTTTGGTTTCAAATTCATGAGCACTAGCTTCAACTACATGAGGGTAATCTCATGACTCTTTTATTGTTTTAGAGTCTCTATCTTCCCCATGATCCTAACCATAGTGGTTTACCACAACTACATTAGCCAATTTGTTAAATCAAACACTCATCTGGATCACATCCTCAACTCCTTTTTGAAAAAAACCTTATATTGTTCCCAAGATCCCAAAGTCGTTCCCTTATTGGCCTTTTTCTATCCACCATCTTACATAGAAGTACACATATGAACTATAATGGAGAGCCATGTTCTCCCGACCTGCTACTCCTCAAGGATAGGCCCACTCTTAGGACCTTCCGATGTCAACACAAGTGGTGATATACTTGAGCACCAATAAAAGTGGGACTAAGAAACAGCTCCGATACCAAGTTGTAAGTGACTAATTTTTCCATTTAGGTTTAGGGTTTAGTTCTAACCCTACTTTAGTCACTTAACCACACCTCTGACCATTTGGAGGAGTCTCATTCACAACCTTTATAAGTCAAATTCAGGACTTGGGACTTGCTAGCCCCGAGAATGGCATCTATGCCACTCAACTACGAGCCTCATGGGTACTCTCCCCACCTTCTGCCTTTGGGTGCTCTAGCCATG
>NW_003314366.1:11052-11247 GCF_000143415.4 Selaginella moellendorffii | reverse complement strand
AACACTTCACCAAGCTATTTCACTTGTCAATCCGTATTCACTCTAGCCTTGGACTTCCCAATAGTTATCTCATTACCCAATAGCTAGTATGGCCTTCCTAGACTAAATTGGCCTTTCCTGGCCAAAACTGGCTCCACTGGGGTCCAACCCCCACACTCTTCCTACAATACTTTGGAACCCCCCCCCCCCTTCAAG
>NW_003314366.1:7709-10907 GCF_000143415.4 Selaginella moellendorffii | reverse complement strand
GTCCATCTCGGACTTTCTCGGACACTTCCACGTGCCATGTGTTGGTCCTCTTGTGTCCCTTTTCTAAAGACTCACTTATTGCTCGCTTCATACTTGTTCCTTGAGCACTTCGTTGGGAGTTCCATTCCTACTCTCGACCTTTTAAGTTGGAGCTCTTAGTCCAAATGTGTTACATTTGTTTGACTCTCGCTTCAGCCACTACCACATGGCACCCTTTTGGCTCCACTTTGGGGCTTAGCGATTTGTGTCTCACAGAGAGACTTAGGAAACTTGCCAAGAAAAAGCACAAATAAAGTGAATCAACCAGATTTAAGGTAAACATTTTTGTCTTTGCCCTTAGTGTGAGGTCACAGGCTAATATTGTCCACAAAAATATCTTTCTCTATTTAAGATATATAGCTTCTTCACAGTTAAGTGTTATATTAGCTTCAGGGACAAGGACAAAGAAAAGTTATTACTCCAGCCAGGTGCAACAAAGTTTCTATTGCGTATGCACAATTTGTCAGATCAGTATGATATGACATTGGCCCCTTGGATAAGCTCTTAAGATTTTAACCTTGAATATGCTTTGAGGAGGCTTGGTGTGCTAACAAACATATTTCAATATAAAATGCATGATGAAGACATTTGCAATGAGCTTGATCAAATTATACTAGAGAAATCTTTCAAAAATTTTAAGCTCAAGATGGAAGAAATGGTGTTGAAACTTCATCCAAACATCAGTGAGTTTGAAGTTTTCATTCTAAACAACACACCAGATAAATGTTACTGTGTAAGACAGTTTGGATGTTTGCATCCTTATTCATTTGACCCCAACAAACTAGATACTGGTGAATTATGTACTTTAGCAGACACACTCAAGAAACTTATAAAGCATAACAGATGTCTTCTCTGATATAGTTCTTATGTGAGTGATCATATTGAGAATTATCCAATGTTCCAACGATTTTACATGTATGAGTTTTTTAAGAAGAAGTTGGAGGCAAAGGATTCGCAACGAACTTACCATTTTTACATGACTGTGGCTTTTAATTTGAACTTTATTGGTATGTATACTGATGTATAGAAAGTCACTTTTATGGATGCTATAATAGAAAAAACATCATATGAAATCGAGTCAAAGATGTTACTTGTATCCAAAGATGTTTCCATATATCAATAAGTTCTACCACTTATGTGATGATATGTACTATTAAGAAACAAGGTTTATTAGCCAATATAAGAGGAGAAAATATAGTAATGTACTCACATTTTAATAAATATATCTTTGGTATATCTACTTTTATGCACATGAGTGGTTTTTGTTTGTAAAAAACTCTTATTTCATAATAATTATTTACTGTATAATGGGAATCAAACTTGAATATTCCTTTAATTAAGCCTAATTAATTAGCTAAAATATATGTTTTTTAGATTATATAATTAATAAAAATTTAAGAAAATGATTAATATATTAAGTGAGACCTCCAAATGGTCTCACTTTAACGAAAATGGGCTTTTTGTATGCCTGAAAAAAACAAAAACTAACATGAAGGGTAGGGAGGAGAAATTTGTGAGTAGTAGTTGAGAATATAGCTTATCCTGAAGTTTTTCCAAATTTTCTCTTATAGTTGTAGTTTATAATAGTCACTAAAATTTCTCTTATTGTTTAATTTATATTTCGGTAGTGTTACAGTTAAAATACAATATTACATAAACTAAATCCATAATATATTAATAATAACAATTCTAATTGGACACAATGATAAACTTGATGATACTTTAGTGGCAACCACATCACCACACATAGCTCATCACTCAGCTATATAACATTTATTTATATTAGTATCAACTTCAATATCCTTATAGCTTTCATTAATGTCAAAAATTAACTCTTAAACCTAATTTTGTTTAAGAATGTGAGTATGTTAACTTTACTATTTTACATCTAAGTGCTGGAATGATATTATATACTTTCAACCAAAGCTTTGCCTAAAACTTTTGATGCACATTTTAAAATATAATTAATATTTTATAATTAATTTTGTAAAATTATCATTATTTGTTTTACCATTATAACATCAACACATGCAAAATAATAGAAAAGGAATCTTTCAGTTTTAATAATTAAAATATTGGCACTTGCTATCTACAAAGTCCTTAAATCTCACAAGATAATTCCATCTGCATCTCTGCAATGGAGAAAGAATTTCAGATTATTTCTCAAAAAAATTCTCAGTTTTACTTACTCTTTTTCACACTGAGCTTTGGCTCCAAACACTAGCGCATTTCCGTGTTCTTAACCCATCCGAACATTCTATGTGCATACGTCTTCTGAACTTGTTCTAGTTTCCTCGTGTCTGCAGTAGAATCCAGAGAGATGTCGACCAGGTCTTTCACTTTGTCCTTGGATGAGAATGCATCCAAACCTGGACAGCAAAAGATAACATCAACTGATTGAAAATGAAACAGCACAAACGTACCTTGAATGACCACAATGTGTTGGAGATGATCATCTGAAGCAAAATACCGTTCCCATGACTTGAATACCATCTATCCCCATCATAGCTCTGTCCATCCCTGAAGGCCTTTGCATTCCGGATGAGCGTCATGGAGAGCAATTGCCATGGAATGATTTGCAGGCGTCTTCTTCAGCAATGCTTCTGTGACAAGTTTCCTAGTTCTGTAACGAACACTGCTGGAAGGCACATGGGCCACATTCAAAACCAGACTGGCGTATGGCACCTTCAACCGAGTCCAACCTTGAGGCCCTGCACTGCTACTCAACATCTGAGCAAACTCCAGAGAGCATTTGAGCTACGCAGTACGCTGGATGTGCAAATAGCATTCCCGCCGCAGCCACTCGATCGCTACTATCTGCCTTATTGGCCGGCACAAAATTGTTTAGCCTCCTGTTTGTGTCGGTGAACATCACCGACACACTTCCATTTTCAGGCAACACCCTGGAAGCCCTCCTTGCAGGAACAAATGCAGCAACAGTTGTCGGATCAGCATGCGAAGTAAACCATCGGGCTTTGTCCATGACAAACAGGACCTTCAGTTTTCCTTTGGCAAGAGCTGGAACATTCGAGAGTAGACCTTCAAGCGTGTTGTACTTCTTAAACACCTTACTTTCCCAGATGCCCCAGATATTGGTTTTGTCGCCAGGCCCCTTTTTCAGGTCGACGTCAAGGCGATTAGCAAACTCCTCCCGGGCTT
>NW_003314366.1:5105-7609 GCF_000143415.4 Selaginella moellendorffii | reverse complement strand
ACTTCTTGGCATCCATGGGGTCCTCCCCGGAAGTCAGCTGCAGAAGAGCCTCGATGCATGATACAAAGTAGTCAATGCAGAAGAGCATGAACCTGCTCTGTGACAAAAGCGTAGGACCAGAGCTGAGCAAATTGACGGTGTTTGTGTAGAAGAAGTTCGCAAAGGCAGACCTTGGAGGGTACGCAGTGCCAGATGAAGCGAATGACCAGTAGATGACGAACACACCTAAATTTGCAAGCTCGCAGGTAGTCCTCGACTTTCCCCAGCCACTCGACTGAACTAACGTGACAATAGGTGCTATCATGGTTTTCTCCGTCTTCCACATGTCTCCTGTTTCTTCCAGCTTCTCACGCAACGACTCCACGTTGTCTAATCCCCCAACTCTTTGGTACTCCTGCGCAAATGCTGATTCGGCAATACCCTCCACTCTTTTCAAGTATTCAGGTGGCGGCTGGAGGATTTCAGAGAGCTCGCGTTCCAGTTTCAATGTATCCTCTTGGAGTTGACTCGCCTGCTATCCGCTCCTTTAGTTCGGCATCCTCCCCCACAATTTGATTTCAAGGCCTGAGCAGACGATGCTTCACATGAAAAATCTCACCCCTTTTAAGTCGCGTTTTCTCCTCCTCCTCTCCCTCTTCATCTGGCTCTCGCCCACGCTTTCTAGATGAAGAGGTCTCCATAGCTTGAACTTTCTCTCCTAATAATCTATTGATCCAACGGCTGTTGTTGGTTGAACGGTGACGATTGTTTGAAAAGACCTAATGTTGTCTTTGTAGGTGAGATATCTGGAGTGTTGGCTGCACAGTCATTGAAATGCTTACAGCCACGTACGTAAACTCTTTCTCTTCCACAGTGGTTCTTTGGAAAACAAGGAGGCACTCACAGCTTGGCGACGACTATGGACTCCGTGCTACGGTACTGAACACGAGGGGGAGGTCAAGTGGAAATGGAGACCTTCGGACACGGTAACAAAGGAGGCTCGACGTGGCGATCTGGCACTGGATGCACTGCGGAGGCGACGACCACTGCAGCCACGATTGGAGGGCAGCGATCACTATTAGAGGGGGAATTGCAGGACAGCGTGTTTTAGTGAACAGCACTAAGGGATTCTTGCTTTTTGTATCAGTCCCTAAGGGACTTGGAGAAATGTACATACACGTTGCATCGACCCAGGGACCTATGGCACAAAGATTTAGGGTTTAGGGTTTAGGGTTCAGGGTTTAGGGTTTAGGGTTTAGGGTTTAGGGTTTAGGGTTAGGGTTTAGGGTTTAGGGTTTAGGGTTTAGGGTTTAGGGTTTAGGGTTTAGGGTTTAGGGTTTAGGCGCGTTTAGGCGTTTAGGGTCAAAGACACCCCGCGGTGCTGCAATCCGGCGAGATCGTGGCACCACTTTGTGCAATCCACATTCTCCGTGTGCCGTTGTTGAAACGGCGTGATCGAGAGCAAGTAGAGGAGGTGAGGGAATGAATTTTCATTCATTCGTGAGCGAGGGAGAGGACAAGAGACAACCCGAGACCGGTTTCGTCCTTTTTGGGACTCATCAGCCGGTTTAGGGTTTAGGGTTTAGGGTTTAGGGTTTAGGGTTTAGGGTTTAGGGTTAGGGTTTAGGGTTTAGGGTTTAGGGTTTAGGGTTTAGGGTTTAGGGTTTAGGGTTTAGGGTTTAGGGTTTTAGGGTTTAGGGTTTTAGGGTTTAGGGTTTAGGTTTAGGGTTTAGGGTTTAGGGTTTAGGGTTTAGGCGCGTTTAGGCGTTTAGGGTCAAAGACACCCCGCGGTGTTGCAATCCGGCGAGATCGCGGCACCACTTTGCGCAATCCACATTCTCCATGTGCCGTTGTCGAAACGGCGTGATCGAGAGCAAGTAGAGGAGGCAAGAGAATGAATTTTCATTCATTCGCGAGCGAGGGAGAAGACAAGAGACAACCCGAGACCGGTTTCGTCCTTTTTGGGACTCATCAGCCGGGTGTAGTCGTCTAACGTCTACCCTAACCCTAGCTCGGCGCCGACTCTACTTATATTCTGGCTCTGTCACGTGGCGCGAGTCCGAGTGGCAGCCATGCGAAGTGCATGACGGCGTTGGCTCGCGAGGATGCGAACGTAGCACAGCTGGGGTTGGTGACTCCACAGCAGTGGTAGTCGCGGAGAATGACTTCGGCGGATCGCCGAAGATAGTAAGCGTTCGTCCGGCGGGTGACGTACCTTTGACGCAAGATAACTTGTAAACGTGGCATGATATGATGCATGCATTACGTCCACAATGCTTGTGTCACTTGTGCGTACCCGGCGACGAAAAACGTGGTTCACTTTGCAGGGAATATTCTCGGAATATTCGGTCGTTGACCGTTGACCCCGCGTTGACCGTGTGTGGACTGGGATGGTGGGGGGCCTGAGGCCACTCATACATACCCGGAGTCCAGCGGTTACATGGGGGAGAGCCATCCTGCGAGCTGTCGGCATGTGTCGCCGATGTCGAGGGAACGGCACCGTTTTAACGGAAAACGTGCTTTTC
>NW_003314366.1:4140-4912 GCF_000143415.4 Selaginella moellendorffii | reverse complement strand
TGGGACATACCTGAAGTCCATCGGCCAGACCCTGGGAGTCATCGAGTACGCGGAGAAGGATGCAAACATAAGCTTCCGTGTCTTGCAAAGTGCGGTACAAGGCGTGGCTAAGCTCGCGGAGGGAGCTTAGCCCTGACCAGAAACGAACCGAGGTTCGGGGAGCGTCTCCAGCACGTGATCACTCGAGGGAGTGTGTCTGTGGGAGCTTCATCCATCACCTGTTTAGGGTTTAGGGTTTAGGGTTTAGGGTTTAGGGTTTAGGGTTTAGGGTTTAGGGTTTAGGGTTTAGGGTTTAGGGTTTAGGGTTTAGGGTTTAGGGTTTAGGCGCGTTTAGGCGTTTAGGGTCAAAGACACCCCGCGGTGCTGCAATCCGGCGAGATCGCGGCACCACTTTGTGCAATCCACATTCTCCGTGTGCCGTTGTTGAAACGGCGTGATCGAGAGCAAGTAGAGGAGGCAAGGGAATGAATTTTCATTCATTCGTGAGCGAGGGAGAGGACAAGAGACAACCCGAGACCGGTTTCGTCCTTTTTGGGACTCATCAGCCGGTTTAGGGTTTAGGGTTTAGGGTTTAGGGTTTAGGGTTTAGGGTTTAGGGTTAGGGTTTAGGGTTTAGGGTTTAGGGTTTAGGGTTTAGGGTTTAGGGTTTAGGGTTTAGGGTTTAGGGTTTAGGATTTAGGCGCGTTTAGGCGTTTAGGGTCAAAGACACCCCGTGGTGTTGCAATCCGGCGAGATCGCGGCACCACTTTGTGCAATCCACATTCTCCGTGTG
>NW_003314366.1:0-3878 GCF_000143415.4 Selaginella moellendorffii | reverse complement strand
GGAATCCCAGCGCCCATGGTAACACGCATCGCTCTCCTGTACCGGGGAGCATCAAGCAGGGTGGTCATCAATGGAGAAACAGGCCCGCGGTTTCGGCTAGGGAGGTCGGTGCATCAAGGCTGCCCGTTGGCTCCGTACCTCTTCCTCATGGTTGCGGAGGCTCTAGGGGCGTTCCTGGCGGAGGGTGAAGGAATCAGGGGCGTGGAGTTACCCAAGGAAAGACAGCAACTCCCAGGAACTCAAACGGTGGGAAGGGACCTGCTCGACAGCGCGTTCGCGGATGATACAGCACTCTTTCTGCTAGGTACCAAGGCTAACCTGGACACTGCAAGGGCCAGGCTAGAGGCCTTCAATGCAGCAGCAGGAGCGGCCATCAACTGGAACAAGTCGATAGGAATCAACTGGGGGGAATCTGACATAGAGGCGTGGGGACGCGACATCTGTCTCCCACTCTTTTCCACCAGGGGAGGACACACGCTACCTGGGAATTCAGGTAGGAGGTGAGTTCAAAGCTTCTACGCAGGACTCAGCGCTGCTGCGGAGGACCAGAACTGCGATTCAGAAATGGGCGCCACGGAAACTGGGACTGCCGGCAAGGGTGGTGGTGGCGAAAAGCATTGTGTTGCCGAGTACGTGGTACCACCTCTCAGTATGGCCGGTTCTAGAGACAACACTCAAGCACATAAGGTCCATGGTGCGCATGTATGTGTGGAAGGGAGCGCTGGTCAGTGGCCGGACGATGGCCAAGGTGGCATGGCAGTCGACGGCGAGACCACGAGTTCTAGGCGGCTTGGGGATAATCGACCCAAGTGACATGAGCAAGGCGCTGAGGTACAAAGTCATATTAATGGGCCTTCAACCGGGGGCCCAAGTTTGGAAGCTCTTGTTCAGGCAGAGCATGCTAGCCATTAGGCCGAAGCACGGATTCGCAAGAGTGTGGGATGAGGACCCCCGCTGGATGTTTGCGGAGGGCCAAACACAGGTGGTAGGGGGAGGCCAGTTGGTCCAGGGTCTCCATCGGCTCTGGAAGTCATTTCCAGTGACGCAGGTCATCCCAAACAGGGCAGAGGACTGGCTGAACCAGCCGCTATTTTTCAATGAGTTGTTCAAGGCAGGAGACAGGACACTAGGTCGAGAGAACCACTACACCATATGGAGGCGGGTACACCAAGGAGGCTTCAGGACAGTCAAACAACTAGTTGGAGTGGTAGATCCGGATCCACAGAAATCGTCCCGGCGCTTCCAAGTTTTCGGGCCAGGGAAGTGGCGGGACGTGAAGTGGGATCTACTGAAGCTACTGCGGGCTGTGACAGAGGCACAGACAGTGGATAAATGGCCAGCAAGAAGACTACACGCTGGGGACTTTGTGGCAATTCAAAGGGAGGAAACGTCGGACGGCGAGCAAGTACCACTTGGGAAATGGACTCGGGCATTCACGATGCCAACCCCAGCGTGGA
This sequence comes from Selaginella moellendorffii, assembly GCF_000143415.4. Taxonomy (NCBI): domain Eukaryota; kingdom Viridiplantae; phylum Streptophyta; class Lycopodiopsida; order Selaginellales; family Selaginellaceae; genus Selaginella; species Selaginella moellendorffii. The sequence goes on along the minus strand of NW_003314366.1, from coordinate 2,421 downwards.
ATGAGGGGGAGATTGAGGTGTGGTTTGTGACAGACCCAGACCAGAACCTCGGTAGGCCTTTTCGTGTAGTGAGAGGCGACACACTCCTCGAGGTGGGGAATCCCCAACAGATGCCGCAGGTCACGGACGATGAAGTGAAAGGACGAATCCGGGTTCTAAGACAGACAGCAACTCGGACAGAAGTGGTAGAGTCACCATGCTGGCTAGAAGGAGAGGGACGGCTAATATGGTGGAGGAAAGAGTTAATAGAAGACCTGGACTGGGACCCAGCAGCGTGGAGACGCGGGGCGAACAGCTTCTTCACTTACGAGGTCAAGGATGCGCGGAACGGTTTGATGGTGAACAGGGAATTTGAGAGAGAAGAAATCCCACGACTGTGGCAAAAGTGGATCGCGCTAGGAGTGGAGGCGGACCAGGTGATTGACAATACCGTGGCGTTCTGGAAACTACCGATCCAGGAAAAATCAAAGGTAACCTCTTGGCTCGTGGCGACGAATGGGCTGCCAGTAGGCCAGCGATTTCAAGCGGAGAATGCTCGCAAGTGTCCGGAATGCGGGGAACTGGAGACGGTCACACACCTCCTCTGGGATTGTGACGTGGCCAAGGAGACGTGGCGGCAGGTAGCAAAAGCGACGAGGGAACTAGGGGACGAGCAGGAGTTCGAAATTCGAGAAGGGGATGTCACCCGATGGTTTCTAGAGGCGAGGGGACCAAGCACAGGAGCAGCTTGGCGGAAGATCGGGTGTTGGGGACGCTCAGGATGGGGCACCCGAGTTAGGTGGGACGCGGTAGGCGCCGAAGTTGGGACTACAGTGTGGGAGGCCCTTGGACGGGCGAGATGGGAGGTATGGCGGGCTTCCGGGGTACAGGCACTCTGGGAGGCTCGGAACCACAACCACTTTGAAGGGCAGTGCGCTCGGATTTCAGCGATCATGGCGAACTGGTGGAGGCTCACACTAGCTGCTATCCGCTTGAGGGATACGCTGCTCCAGGAGCATGGGAAAAACAGGGAGGCACTCACAGCTTGGCGACGACTATGGACTCCGTGCTACGGTACTGAACACGAGGGGGAGGTCAAGTGGAAATGGAGACCTTCGGACACGGTAACAAAGGAGGCTCGACGTGGCGATCTGGCACTGGATGCACTGCGGAGGCGACGACCACTGCAGCCACGATTGGAGGGCAGCGATCACTATTAGGTGGAGGTTTGCAGGACAGCGTGGTTGAGTGAACAGCACTAAGGGATTCTTGCTTTTTGTATCAGTCCCTAAGGGACTTGGAGAAATGTACATACACGTTGCATCGACCCAGGGACCTATGGCACAAAGATTTAGGGTTTAGGGTTTAGGGTTCAGGGTTTAGGGTTTAGGGTTTAGGGTTTAGGGTTTAGGGTTAGCCTTTAGGGTTTAGGGTTTAGGGTTTAGGGTTTAGGGTTTAGGGTTTAGGGTTTAGGGATTAGGCGCCTTTAGGCGTTTAGGGTCAAAGACACCCCGCGCTGCTGCAATCCGGCGAGATCGTGGCACCACTTTGTGCAATCCACATTCTCCGTGTGCCGTTGTTGAAACGGCGTGATCGAGAGCAAGTAGAGGAGGTGAGGGAATGAATTTTCATTCATTCGTGAGCGAGGGAGAGGACAAGAGACAACCCGAGACCGGTTTCGTCCTTTTTGGGACTCATCAGCCGGGTTTAGGGTTTAGGGTTTAGGGTTTAGGGTTTAGGGTTTAGGGTTTAGGGTTTAGGGTTTAGGGTTTAGGCTTTAGCGTTTAGGGTTTAGGGTTTAGGGTTTAGGGTTTAGGGTTTAGGGTTTAGGGTTTAGGGTTTAGGGTTTAGGGTTTAGGGTTTAGGGTTTAGGGTTTAGGGTTTAGGGTTTAGGGTTTTAGGGTTTAGGGTTTAGGGTTTAGGGTTTAGGGTTTAGGGTTTAGGGTTTAGGGTTTAGGGTTTAGGGTTTAGGGTTTAGGGTTTAGGGTTTAGGGTTTAGGGTTTAGGGTTTAGGGTTTAGGGTTTAGGGTTTAGGGTTTAGGGTTTAGGGTTTAGGTTTAGGGTTTAGGGTTTAGGGTTTAGGGTTTAGGGTTTAGGGTTTAGGGTTTAGGGTTTAGGGTTTAGGGTTTAGGGTTTAGGGTTTAGGGTTTAGGGTTTAGGGTTTAGGGTTTAGGGTTTAGGGTTTAGGGTTTAGGGTTTAGGGTTTAGGGTTTAGGGTTTAGGGTTTAGGGTTTAGGGTTTAGGGTTTAGGGTTTAGGGTTTAGGGTTTACGGTTTAGGGTTTAGGGTTTAGGGTTTAGGGTTCCCGGTTTAGGGTTTAGGGTTTAGGGTTTAGGGTTTAGGGTTTAGGGTTTAGGGTTTAGGGTTTAGGGTTTAGGGTTTAGGGTTTAGGGTTTAGGGTTTAGGGTTTAGGGTTTAGGGTTTAGGGTTTACGGTTTAGGGT
>NW_003314365.1:606198-609495 GCF_000143415.4 Selaginella moellendorffii | reverse complement strand
CTATTCAGAAAGACCACTGAGAAGTACTTTCTGATTATTGTACAGTTGGTTATATATGTTGACATAATAAGTGAATGATTTTTAGCTTCTTTACTAAAAGAGTAATATACATGGTTCGATTTATTTTATCATCTCATCTTGAAGTCAAAATATCAATACATTGGTGAATGTCTGCACATATGATGTAATTATAAAAAATTGAAGCTTATCGACACATCCAACAAAACATAATAAGAATTTATATAATTCTACTTTAAAACATTTACAATTTATTTAGTGAAATTATTATTTTTAATTGTTAATTCAGATTCTATTCATCAGATTATATGAAATCTTCATACCATTACTGCACTTTTCTCAAACACTTTTTCCACTATCTACATAAATATAAAATATTAAAACTATTTTAAAAAACATTATATAAAAGCAATATATTTTAGCTGGGATTGATATTAGTTGTAAGATGAATGTTGTAGAAAATGCTAATTTGAAAATACACTTTGAACTCATAGCAACATTTTTATTTAATTTAGAGTTATCTTTAATATTTAAGTTTATTAGGAAATTCCTTAGCATTTTTAATGTAATTTAATATAACTATTTCATTTTAGTATTATGTATTATATTTTAATTTATCCTATAATGCTAGAATTCTGCTATAATGCTACAATAATATTATAATTATAATTTATATCAATATATTTGTATTCTCATGTTTTTATGAAATTTTCGTTTTCTCTAGATTAAAAATTTATGCTTTTTATCATATCTTTTAAATTTTGGTGAACTTCGATTTTAATTATGAACTATAATTGCTATAAATTGTCTATAAACTAATGTTGCACCAACTTTCCATATATTTTTATTATTGTGAATATTCAAGTGAAATGACTATAAAATGATGATTAACATACATTACTCCCTCTTTCTATTTTATTCTAAAACCTTAGCAATGTACTCATCAAGAAAGCTTAACATGATTAATGGAATCACAAGTCCTCAATCATCAACCATTTTGGAGGTTCTGGTACCATCTAGGCTTTTCAGAGTATTTACTTAATAAATATTCAGTTTTAAATGGTGATTATTCAGACAACAGTCATGCCCTGGCATGGAATTGAAGAGAACTCGACATTCTTCCAAGTGATCTAGCTTCTCGGGCTCAACAACAATTGGTTATGCTGAGGCATGTTCTAAAAGGCCTCCATACAGACCCATTACCAAACACATAGATTTTCCTGCTCATTGCTTAGGATCCTGCTGCTTCTCTTTGCTCTTGTTAGCTGTAAAAGCCTGAATTCAAATACTTTATGATTTGAAAAGTACACACAAAGTGGGAACGCTGGGTTGTATTCCACCACCTGTATATTTTCGTAAAGAAATATCCCTGTCTGGCCATGAAATATTTCATCAAGTTCAAAGCAGTAACATTGTAGTGACTCACGTGCTAGAAACTCCTGTTAGGGAGCTGAATATCACATCACCAAGAATAAGAGAGTACTTTTCAACTTCTTGTAATACAAAAGTGCAGTCAAATTTACCACCATGGCCAGCAACATCAATCAAAACACTAAAGAAAATCTGCACAATGAAAATCAAGTAAACACACAAAATGAAATTAGATCACAAATCATTACCTCATCTGGTTTCACATGTTCTTCCTTCATGTCATTGTAGATGGAAAATGATTGCTGCATGCATGAACAGCTGCTGTATAAGGCTCTAGGGATCCTTGGATTCCACACTTGTGCATCATGGTGTAAACTACGGAGTTTCCCTGAAAAATTTGGCTGTCACAACAAAGCCACAGAAATCATAAAAACCACTTACATCTCCTGCTTTTGAGCATGCGTCCATGAGAAAACACATTATGGCGTGATTTGGATCTATAGGACTTTCAGACTTCAACTCTGTGAAGACCTCTAATGCTCTTTTCACTGCTCCTGACCGAAGCTTTGATTAGCTACTTGAAAATGACTCAATCGGATTTTATTTTCTGTCTGACAATGGATTACATAAAGTTGCTGCTAATTGTTGAATCAAATGGCATAAACCTTTGAGAGCATGATCCTGTAAATTCCAAAAGCAATAGCGAGTTCGCCAGTTTGGGTGCAGCCATCGATGATTGCTCCATATGTAAGAAAGCTGGCTCCAACACAAACACTTTCCATTTCACGGAAAACCTGCGCTATAACTGAGTTACTCCAACGAAGGACAGGACCAAAATTTCTTGCTTGAAAGATAAGATCCATCTTAAGAGCTATTGAACAACGTTGAGATTAGTGTAGTACAAATCATGCAATCTGGCTTACAACCAGCTTGTTTCAGCGCCTAAAAAGCTCCAAAACCCCTACACCTGGCATCCCATGTCATGTCAAAACAAGTACTTCAAAACCTTATAAAAATGCTTAATACCATTTACGTTGCAGCAGACTGAAAGAAGCATATTATATCAACAGTCACGTTGCATAATCAAGCTATGTACTCGACATAAACCATGGAGACTATAGGTGGCCTGTCGCAAGTCATCTCTTCTCCTCCAGTAATCCTGCTAAGCAATAAGCAACAAGTAAGCAATGCAAAGCTTACACCATATCATTCACTGTTAACTTTCACAAAGGCTGGCTTAAATTCCATGCTTGGCAGACTCTGAATCATGTAAATATGTGGTAGTTATTCTCTCTGTCTCAGTAGAGAATTTTCCTCCTCTTTAGTGCTACTGATATCAGATATAAAAATCAGGTGTGTGTGTGAGAGAGAGAGAGAGAATTTACAGTGGATCGCCACTCCACTCTTTTGTTTTTTTTTTTTTTTTTTTCTCATCTAGAACATTTTACTCTTCCCTCACTGCACCAAAAAGGCTTGCAATTTTCAAAAGTAGCGTGTGAAGGTACAGTTGAATACCCATTCTTTGTGTGGGTGGCAGCAGTGTGATAATGTGCGTAGGCATCCCCCCCAGAGAGGAGTGCCTCCACCCATTAGGTCCTGGTGGTTCCACAGCGCCCTGCAGGGAAGACCTCCCTCATTACACACACACACAAATTTTTTTTTAACCTTGTAAACAATCAAAATGTCTAACTTTGTAAAATTAGAAAATAAGATTTATTTATCTTGAGTATGTTATATCTCCCAGCGGAGCTGGGGTCTTTGCTATAATAGTACTACACAATAGGAATAAAGCAGGTAGGTAGAGAACAAAAACAAGTGCCCACACCTGGACATATTCCATAGCAAGGAAAAAAGCTATTTTGATTCACTAAGATCAAGGTACAGTTCAGTATAGTACTTTTTTCTTTT
>NW_003314365.1:605094-606098 GCF_000143415.4 Selaginella moellendorffii | reverse complement strand
ATTTTTTAAATTCTTACAGATTCGAAAATTCATGGCCTCTGTTGTAGCAAGAAACTGTGTTGTTGGGATCCAAGGCAGTCCTCCTACAAACACCAGATAAAGTAATAATATCACAAATTATAAATACTAACCTGTAGCCAGCAACGAAGTAATGGACAACAATGAAGATTTCAAATTGGCAAGCTTATCGGACTCATATCTCGTTACCCATTATACATTTAGCATTGACCATTGAGCATCATAGACCAAAAGAAGAAAAACAAGAAGAAAAAGAAGGGCAAGAACATCGTGAAGAAGAAGAAAAAGAAAAAGCTTAACAAACACAACAAAGTGAAAGCTTGGAAATGGAATAGAAAACGCAGCCTACAGACATATGTCCTTTCAGAACCTTTCTTTAGTTGGTTGAATTTTCCTATTTCTTGTACAGAGGTTGAACTTCGTCAAATAATGAGCGCTAGCTTCCCTGTATTTGGACCGTGTCAAAGGATTTCTTAAGGATGGAAACACTTATCAGAGGCAGCAGACACGGTTTATGACGACTTAGCTTGGATTATAAGAGCCTTGTATCAGTGGCCCATTTCATCACAGAACGATGCTCATCTTCGGATCATCGATCACTGCCAAGAAAATTCGAGGAGGAAGAAGACATGCCAAGCTGCAATACCTGAGGATGGGAAGTTGGAGAGGGAACATTTTGGTTTTGCTTCTGCTGTCTCTGAGCTTGGGCGTTTTGGCTCATGATGAGAGTGGAGTACACAAGAATGGCTACCACAGTTACTCGAGATCCTGTACTTAAGCCGAGAGGATCATCAGGGACACCCTTAGCAAGCACAACGATTGGGAGAGGACGATACCAGCAGGAGTTCTTCACTTGCACTTCCACAACTGTTTCGTTGACAGGAGAGCTTTGCAAGATTTAAATTCTGGTCTGCTAACTTTGCTGTTCTTCAGGGCTGTGATGGATCGGTTCTTCTTGACTCAACTCCCACCGATGGAAGTAAAGT
>NW_003314365.1:600087-604994 GCF_000143415.4 Selaginella moellendorffii | reverse complement strand
GTCCACCAAGAGCTATCCCTGCGCTCACACTCTAGCCATAGCTGCCAGAGATTCAACCGTCATGGTAAGTTTAGCATCTTTTTAGAAACACTGGATCAAATTCTAAGATGGAGAGGAAAGAATTACCAAGTCCCAACTGGACGTTACAACAGAAGAGTTCCCATCCAGGAACGCGGCAACACCTTACAATCTCCGTTTGAGAATGTGTCAGTTCTCATTAAACAAACACTGGTTATTTTGATCGGCTCCAAAACTGTAAAACAGCTCTAAATCACAAAATCTTAGGATTGTACTCCACACAGACCACTGCAAGAATACAGCACTCATATATTCTCTGCCTTTCAATTCTTTAACGATAGAAAACTGCAACAGAACGACATTGCATTAGTTTTAAAAAGGAAGAAGAAAATTGATTACAAATTCACCGTATCTGGCTTCAAATTTCATTACACAAGATCTGGAAAGAACTGCAGGATCTTGCTCGATAAATTTAGTTTCCTTCATAAACCTAAAATTTCCAAAGCTATGAATCTAGAATTCAAGAGGCACCACCGTTTTTGCCACCATGTAACAATCTTCACCGTTCTTTTGGAGCATCACAGATTTAGTCCGTCCGATTGGGAGCATCCACCATAAGTAAAAATGGATATTCTAAAAATGGAATATGTGACGCCGATGCCAAAATAGCAACTTTAAATAAAGAGTTTGATTTGATGATGATGATGTACAATCCTGCTGTTGCTCTTCTTGACACTATGATCGAGCTTGAGGTTGCAATAGAAGGTGGAAAAGGACAGCTTGTCAATGGCTGCTCAAGCAGGTGGTGAAACTGTCAAGGCACCTGGGAATCTCGTCATTAGTCGTATGTGACTTGTTCAGACATTACACTCATCATCACCCCTGATTTGAAGGTACTGAAATTCATATCCTTTCATTCAAATCTGATTACTTGCTTCTTCCAGATTGGAGAGGAAGTTGTTCTTTTGCACATTACTGTTGGGACTGGCAAAGGTCGTCTGGGAGGTTTAGCGCTGGCCCAATTTTTTTATCAGGTCAGACAAACTGTGGTTTTCTTTCCTTGCTAGCTTCCACTATGGGGATTATTGATACTTGCCTGGACGTTGAAATATTTAAAACGTGCCTTCAATGCGATGCAGGTGATCATGTCATTCATCGGTTTTCTTTTTTAAAAAATCTGGATTTTTCTGCGGACAGGACCTTATTGGCAAGAAACTTATTTCTGCTGGACATAATATCGAAGTTACAGTTTCATTGCTAGAAATGTCTTTGCGAGCAATTGTGGCATTGAAGTAGACATTCCCACTTCATGAACCGGACAATCTAAGCATATCCATGGCAGGAGATATTGCTAGAAGTCGGTGATGAGACCACTGAACCATTAGAATCAGAAACAGATCAAGCATCAACTGAAAGTGCAGTCAAAGACTTGTTCACAACCTTGAGCTTCAGGTAATCTCTTTCCCTGCTTCATTGTAAGAGAGCGCCAGTGCTGCGAATTTCTTCTGTAACTTTTCCACCTTATACACTAGGGATGTATGTAAAAGCCAAGAAGTGGAGAAAATTCCTGAAGAGGTTGCCAAGTTCCCTCTTGAGTACCACAGGTCTCAACAGAGGCAGGATCCAAGTTGGCAACGTAAAATCTGGCTGGAAAATTACGGTTATGGTAACAAAGTTTTGAGTAATTTTGGACAAGGTATCAATGCTTTATCAATTACAGATCTTTATTACTGCTGCAACAGATAGAGATAGCGGCATTATCCATCTTGCATTTGAACCGGTGGAGAAAGTTGCCAGAAATTACTTTCAACACATTACTGAAACCGAGAACACAATATTCACAGACAGTGAATGGCATTCTTGTGTTCATAAAAAAACAAGTTTAATGACAATATCAGCCTCAACACTTTCGCTTTTCTGCATTTTTGCGCGTTGGTGAAGGAGAGCTCAGTACTTTCAGATAGTAACAAACATCAAGTTGTTCCGTGCGACTTCATTGGAATTATCAAAAGACAGCAATCAGTGATTTTGAGAAGTAAGACAATTGTTATTACTCTCGTTACCACAGGCTGACAGTTCATTCAGATGAGATTGTCAGTAAATTTTCATAACAAATGACGAGTTTATATGCCCAAGCAGACGTATTTGCTTATGGCACGGTCAGTAAGGAATCTCTCGTGTTCTTTCATGGTCTAAATGTTTCTTTCTTCATATCCCTGAGGAACCTCAAGCAGAAGGTGTTCTGGATTATTTGATTCCTCATAGAGTAAGTTCCTGAAGGTTCTTTCCTTGCAACTCTACAGTTACCTTGTTCTTGCAGACTTTCACAGGAAACCGTCCATCCCTAAGTGTGCTGTATTATAGATCCAGATTACAAATGATCAAATCCAGATTTTGATTTGATATCAAGTGATGTTATCAAATCATTGCCTTAGTTCCCTTACACCTTGTCTTAGCCATTTCCTAGCAATCTGCCTCTATCCTTCACTAGAACTAAGAAAAAGGCTTTGATACTAAATTATAGACTCCTCAATTTAGACTTCCTGAGAGGTCACCTTGCACAGCACCAAGGACGTTTAACCCCAAATACCTTAACCAATTAGAAAAAGGTGTGCACTCTTTTTTATTTATAGGCCTTTTCCCTTTATATTTAAACCTTTATGGATTATCTCTCGAGTCATTCTCTTTGATTAGTTACAAGATAGTAAGTAGGTTGGGTATAACCAATTAACCTGAGGTATAGTTTAGCTCCTGTTTGCATACCTATCTTTGTTCTACATTTGGCTTGGGTTTAAACCCAAGCTCCATTCCATACTATCTAGTGCAGTACTCATATCCTTGTGTTAGGCCACCAGTATGTTAAAATAGCACTAAACTCCATTTAGCTCTATTTTGCATGCTAGTCCTTGCATTAGGATGTTGGAAACTCTAGAATTGTTCCAATATTACTCTGTGCTTTTATCCTTTTGCTCATTAGGTTGATTGCTCAGGAATTACTTCATGCTCTAGTTCCTTTGCTCTTTGGTTGCAAGCTTTGGAGTTTGGCTCCATTCCTTCATTTAGTGGCCTAAGGCTTTGAAACTTGGGTTTTGCTACATTATCCTTGAATATGTGGCATATGGCAGGTGGCATGTGACACATGGCATATAGAGGTTTTAAATTCCACTTCATGTAAAGTAATGCCATTTATATTTGGAATTGAAGCATCAACCATTTGATTTCTTGAAGGAGCTAGAGCTGGCTCTTAAACATTTCACGAAGTCAACCCATTTGTCCATCTATATTCACACTACCTTGGACTCCCTAGTATTCATATCATCACTCATCATGTGGGTATAGCCTTGCCTGGTTACATTGGTTCCTCTGAAGTCCTTCCCTACTATCCTGCAAATACTTACCAAACCCTATAGGGTTTAGGAGATGATCACTTTGGGCTTTGACTCGGTCTTAGACTTGGACTCAAACTCAGACTTAATCTTAGACTTGAACTCAAACTCAATATTAGACTCAATCTCATACTCGAGCTTAGATCTGGCTTGGACTTGGTCTTAGACTCCATTTCAGACTTGATATTGGACTCAATTTTGAACTCAATCTTAGACATAATCTCAGACTCAATCTCAAACTTAGTCTCGGACTTGGTCCCAACACTTCCATATATCATTACATTTGCCACATATTAATCATTCTTTTGTCCCTTTCTAGAAACTCACTTATTGATCTCTTCATGCTCATTTTTCAGTGCTTCTTTGACTCAGAGCATTTTATCCAAACATGTATGCTTATAAGATTCCAACTTCACTAATTGCCATATAGCACATATTTAGCTTGATTTTGGGACTTAGGGATTTTGGTCTTACATTGCCATTTAGCGCATTTGAATGCTATCATAGTTGCTAACTAAAAAATACATGAATGGTAATAATACAAAGGTATAGGCAAATCATCTAATAAAATAAAATATCAATCTCTAATAGGCTCAACTAACCACCAGCCATTTGAATCATCATAGATGAAAATTTTGACTTCCACAATATACTTATAGAGAACATATTATCTCAATCCAATCTCAACTTCAATAATATCAATGTCAAAATATCACTTCAATGCCATCAACATTAAAATAAAGCTAAAAGAAAGTAAAAGTAAACTACCACTCAAATCTCTCTACTAATTGGACTAACCAAAGTCAAAGATATTAGTATCTAAGACCAATCTTTTATCAATACCCAGTTATGGATAACATAACATTAAGGAATGAATCACTATGTCTAAAAGTCAATACAATTCAACACCACACTAAACATAAGCAGATAATATTAACAAAGGTGTAATCAACATGAAAAACTATGTAAGCTAACAATACAACCCTACACAAAGAAACCTTTCTAGATTATCAAACTTATGATGTTTGGCGAGTTTCTTATCAAACATCATTTAGGGAAATTGAATATGGAGGTGGATGCTTTATTGTGTATTGATCATGTGACAAAGCTATAGACACAATTTTTCATCATTTGAGTAAGGTGGTTAGCAAATTTGGGTAGTTGGTTGAGCATGCTTAGCTTCATGATGAGGTGGTCTCTTTGCTAGCCAAAAGGAAAGCACCTTTCCCATTGGTGGATGGGATGTTCTTCTATAATAACTATATGTATTTTTTATATGTGGATTTGTTGATTAATCAAGTTTTATTCCACTATCATGATCATCCAAAAGCTTGGTGGGGAAATAGAAAGAAAATGTATGAGCTGATTAAACACAATTTTAATTAGAGGAACATAAAGGTTAATATCATTAAGTATTGCAATTCATGTGAGCTCTAAGAAAGAGATGCAAGAAGTTGGGTGGACTTTTGCATTTCTTAGAGCCATTGGTGTAATATCTATATT
>NW_003314365.1:594831-599987 GCF_000143415.4 Selaginella moellendorffii | reverse complement strand
CAGTGGATCAATGGAGAAGCATGTATGGATGGTTTTTACCTCTTCAGAACACTATTAATGCCTTAGACTTGATGCTGGTTTACTTAGAGAAGGTCTTTCTTAATTTGAGTTTGTCAAAGGACATCATCAACTATCAAGACTCATAGTTCACTAGTGGATTTGGAAGAGCTTTCTACATGCTATACAAGTGACTTAAATATCTTAAGTGGAGATCATTCTCAAACAAATAAGCAGACCAAGCATGTGAATCAAGTGGTTGAGGATATGTTATATAGCATTGGCAAAAGTCAAAGATAGTGGGATTTATGTCTTCTTTTGGTGCAATTTGCCTACAAGAATAGCTAGCAGAGTGGAATCAACTTAAGTCCTTACTTTTCCATGTTTCGTAAACATTTTAGAACATCACGGAGTTGATATTGCATTTGAGCAAGGATGTTAAAGATAAGCTTAATTTAGAAGTGATTGATATTGCCACAAAACTTGATGAAATTCTAGTGGTGTGCAAATGGAATTCATAGGTGGCTTAAGTTAAGGCAGAGAATTTTGCTAATGACCATCAAGTGTGAGATCTCATCTTATCTTTTTGTCAAGTGGCAGTAGAGCACTTTAGTGCCTTTGTAGAGTGGGAAGAGTAACAAGCTTTCTCATAGATATATTGATCCATACATATGAAGTGTTAAAATGTATTGGTAAAGTGGCTTATTGGGTGCAATTGTCAGCTGGGTCTAGTATTTTATACTAGCTAGTTGAAAGGTGTACTATGTCAAAGTGAAAAGTCCTTGGTATATATAGTTGTGGGATTAGGAGCTTGAGCAGAGTTCCTTAGGAAAGGTGAACACTAATGTAACTTAACCTTGGGACAAGGACATTATTAGGGGAGAATAGCCACTAGTTTTGACCACATAGTCTGAGGTTGTATATTAAAGCATGGACTTAGGGTAATAGAACTTAACCCACCCTAAACATTTACCATGGCAATGGAGGAGCTTTTAGGGTAGCTCAGGGGTAGTTGGGTGGTGTAGAACCTCAAGAGGAGGGTATATGCAAGGCTAAGCCTCCTCATCTTTGTTGTTTAGTGCTGGGTCATAACATTTCCTATGTCAAAATATATTTGTTTCAAGACGTATCCATGCATGTCTTTGGAAAGAAGTGTAAAGTATAAGAATAAATCAACTCTTGTACAATCAATTCCGACTACATCATTCTACTTTTTGAGCTTTTAATGAAGCTTTATGAGCTGTGATATTTCCCTACTGAAATCTTTTCATTGATCCATGGGTCTTATACACCTAATAAAAAGAATCTATTCGTTTTAGAAAAAAAACACAAGCAATTTGGCAGTGTGTTGTTAAGTCTGTTCTGGCAGAGACTAGACTGCAGTATAAGTAGGAACTTTCATGTCTAGGAACATATAATGCAAAACTTTGGATTACTGTACTGTGAAAAATAAGGGCTGTTTCAGCCAGCATGCGCCTGCCTCGGCCAGATGCACCATATTACGATGTTTATAGGACACAGGTGTGACTCAGTTTTGGGTTTCATTGATGAATATTCTGAACATCCGCAAATGGATCGATCTCCGATGAAAAGGCAATGTAATTCACCATCCCAGAAAAGTTGTTATCAAACTTCTCCACCAACAAGCTGATTTCAGGTGGAGAGACTTTGAGGCCAGCTTTGCTACTCAATGTTTGGCTGAACTGGTGCTTGGTTACATGTCCCACAGCCTTGCTTGCATTCTTTGTCGTTGCAGCGTCTTCAAAGAAACCTCTCACGGATATCCGCTTTGCTTTACACTCTTTGCGGAGGTCAGCAAGCAAGTCCTGAACCCTCTCCTCCTTTTCGGGTCCTAAGTACACGATTCCCATCAGAAATCTTTGTGGTGCTAAGGTTGGGATTGGTGGAACCACAGGCACCTGTTGCACGAACGTATTAACAAACTCAGAAGAAGAGAAGATCTATGTCTTACAGACTGCCATGGAGTCTTTTCAAGTTCTTTGTAGGTAAAACATCTTTCAACTTCGTCACAAAAAGCTGTGTAGCAGACCCGCAGCTCAGGATCCTCCGGCACCCTGTAGCAGTCCATAAGTGCTTTGCAGCCTCGTTTACAAATTTTAATCTTTGCGTTATCTAGGCCAGCTGCAAACTGAGCATCATTAATTAGCCTGAGCCTCAAGGGGTCGTAGCCCTTCATAAACTCGCGGACTCTGATCCTGTTTGTGTATACTTGAAACTTGACGTTATTTTCAGCATCACAAACGCAGAAACCATCTGCTTGCACCTATACAACTCTTGCAGATAATAACTTTGGGGAAATGTTTTGCAAAGGAAGAACATCTTACCCGCCAGTGTTTCATCATTACAAGCTCGAAATCTTTACAAAACGGTATTGTAGATCCAAGGGTGGTGTAATACTCGTTGAAGTCACAGTATGTGACGGGGTCAAGAAGGCCAAATGACCGCGTCAGAAAATTACAAATGGCTTGGTCTAGGGAAGTCTTCTCAGTCATTACTGACGACTGACATCTTGCGTTATAAGTTTCACACAGCTTCGACAGGCTACACTGACCTCTTCCTTCCTAGAAAAGCAAAGGAAAGTCCTAGTAAATTAAAAACATAAAGTTCAAAAGATGAATTACCAGGTCGACTCTTTTGAACGCTTGATTGACTAGATTTTGGCGAAAGCCATTGAGCTTAAAAAACACGAAAGTAAATTATTATGAAGGCTTTCATTTCTTAGCACCTACCTTGCCTCTCATGCTCAGTAGAAACAGCTTAAATTTAAATTTTCCATCCTCAACGTAATCGTTCAAGACGATGGCTAGCTCCTGCAAAAATAAGACAACAAAACTCAAGAGGCAAATGATGTTTTCGAAAATCCATACACCAGCATTGATATCAACTCCCGTTTGATTGATAAAATCGTCGAAGCGTGTTTTGGGAATGCAGCCAGCGGGGTCCATCTCCTTTTTTATTTTGGAGATCGCCTGGAAACTAGAAATGAAGACTTGTAATTGTTTATGTTACTAACCGCAAACCCCCTTGCTCCAATTCGAAGCAGCTGATCTCGGATGCATTCTAGCACAAAATAAATCGGGAGAACCATCTCCGCGTGCTCCGAAAAGAAGGTGGTTATTTAGGTCAAATCTATTATTATTTTTAATATTCAGTTGCTGGAATTCAAAACTATTTGAAAAAAAGCACGGTGGTTCTTCACTCTATAGCTGCCGCACAACAAATCTATATTAAGTATAGTTTGTTTAAAACACGTGTGAGATGTATATGTTCCTTTTAGTTCGTTCAGTTTATTCGTTTCGAGGAAATTGAAGTCCAAAGTAAATGCGCTGTCGAGAAAATATCAGTACAAGAGATTCTCTTATCTACCTCGCCTTGACGTCTTGTACACAGCTCATAAAAGCATTACCTTGCGTAAGTTCAGTCAAACTCTATCTGCTCCACTCATGCCTAGGAGCCCTTAAAAAAATGGAGTGAATGATCAAGAGTAGCCAAAACTACAATTGCAATTCACATCACCTAAAAGAAAGAGCACCGGCAGTTAATCCGTAATAAAACAAAAGGGAGCTCAAGTCAAAAGCTCAATAAAGAAGCACTACCATATCACGAGTGCAAGGTGGAGTCAAATTCAGATGAGGGAGTGTAAATCAAAGCTTGCTGTTGGACGGGAAATGGTGAAACAGAAAACTCTGAAAGTAGTTCTTAGCAAAGAGAAACAGGGATGCTCTGGATCGAGAGAGGGAGATCTACCAGGAATTCAAACAGCTGAGGATGAGTCTTTCGTTTATACCTTCATACTGGATCTTGTGCAGATATAACCAGTACACGTCCAAACAACCAGGAAAGTTGATGCTATTCAAAGAAAGTGGTGCACACAAATACCACCCATGCAAACTTGCCATTCTCCAGCTTCGCCTACGAGCTGGGGCAGAGCGAAGTTGAAGAAGATGATATTGCATTTTGCATAGAGATGGACCGGTCAGGAGACATAAAAAATACTAGCAGAAACCCCAGCTCCGCTAGGAGATATAGCATACCCAAGATAAATAAATCTTTTTTTCTAATTTTAGAATGTTAGAAATTTTTATTTTATACAAGGTTAAAATTATATAAACTTTGCTAATATTCATCTCTAGAGTAATGCACAATAATGCAATTAGATAATAATGCATGTGTTGGAAAAGTTAAAATCATTTTTTATCATCGTGAAATTTAAATTTGAACTTTTTTTATTGCCTTTTCAAAAAGGTACACAACCCTAAACACATCCACAAGATTTTTGCCAACCTTTTAAAACAATTGATTTTTCACAAAATCAAAGAATTATACCAAAACAAATGTTTTATAACTGGTTTGGTGATGTTATAATTTAATTATGTACTGAGTTAACTTCTTTATTATCTGAATTGTAATGATGCCTTTAACATTCATAGTTTACTAAAGAATAATAGAATTTCTATTATGTATGCCCTCATTGTCATAATCTATATGATTACATAGTGTGATAATCTTTTTATAAAACTATTGATTTTATATCAAATTATAATATGCAGGGAGATATAGCATACCCAAGATAAATAAATCTTCTTTTCTAATTTTACAATATTAGAAATTTTGATTGCAAAAAAAGTTAAATTTATCTAAAATTTTCTACTATTCATCTCCAGAGAAATGCACAATAATGCAAATAGATAATAATGCAAATGTTTGGGAAGATAAGATCATTTGTTATCATCATAAAATTTGAATATGATATTTTTATTGCCTTTATAAAAAGGTGCACAATCCTAAACACATCTACAGGATTGCTGCCATGCTTTAAAAATAATTAATTTTTCACAAAAACAAAGAATCATAGACTACAAAAAAATAATATGTTAGTTTGGAGAAATTATAATTTTAATTGCATACTGAGTTAAATTCTTTTTATCTGAACTGTAATGATACCTTTAACATTCATAGTTTACTAATATGAATTGAATTTCTATTATGTGTCTGGTTTTAAATCTAAAAACATACATAAGTAAATCTATCAAGCTTGCTACCACATTTTTATTAAACCTCATAAGCTAGCAGTGGAGAATGGTTCTAGATATATTGAGAAAATATAAATTCACAAAATCTAAGTAATGCATAAAAAG
>NW_003314365.1:555199-594731 GCF_000143415.4 Selaginella moellendorffii | reverse complement strand
GATTTAAAGTGTTAAAAGAGTTTTCTAAATAAAGTTCTCATGAAAAGAGATTCAGGGTAAAAAGCAGTAGAAAAATTCCCAATTAAATATCCAGATTGTCAAAAATAAAGTTTAAAATAATACACTATGCTTCATCAGGATTATAATTTGGTGATATCATTCAAATAAAGTTTGAAACTTGCAACAATTCTATTCAAGATTGTCTCTAGCCAATGAAAAATTTAGAAAATTTAAGTTCAAATATAAAATTACAATTATATTATTAAACACAGTAATTATCTAAAGAATAAATTATTATAAAAAACATATATTATAATAAATATTAATATTTTTAAAAAAATCTTAGCACTTAAATAATAATATTATTATATTTGTATATGTTAATATATTTAAGATAGTATAATAACGTTATCAATGCTGGGAGTAATGAAAATAAGTTATTGATGTACCAGCTACAATGGGAGTATCATGTTTATTCCTGAAGTTTTAGTAATTTCAAAGAGTTGTAATTGTAATTGTAATTTTTTACATAATTGGAATGATAACATACTTAGTTAAACAGAATATAATATTTATATTAGAAATCTCTTCTACAATTGACTCTATCACAAACACACATCATAACATAATAAATATAACTCATAAGATTATATCACGAGTCATTTAAATATTAAGTTTTGGCAATAGTTTTTTCTTTTATTTAAATCTATGTAATTGATAAAATAATATTATTACTTGATGATTCATTCAACTCTACAAATTTTGCTCTTAATGAAGTAAGTGTTACTTAAGTACACTAAATTTTAATGATGTTAATATATATATAATTAAAACTCACTTAAACCACATCCATCTTTCTAATAAATTTAAAAAATATAAACATTGTTATGGATTTTATTTTGTCATCTTTTCAGACTGAAAGGTTTGGAACCAAATTTCTTTATATGGTCCAAGTACTAATCTTGTCTTGATCATTTATACCTTAGTATGTTTTTCTTATAAAAACGTTTGTAAGTTACATTTTGAAATCAATTTATTAGAGACAATGGGAGACCGTGTGAGATGTATGGTGGATGGCATAAAAAAGATTAAGAACAATTCTAGAGATAAGATTGTCCTGTGTATTACAAAGATCAATTCCAAACCTGGAGATTTAGTGGGAAGGTTCTATGTAACAGATGAGAAGGAATGCTTTGAGCCATTGGGTTCTTATCATGTGTCAAGTGCCATAGACTCTTGGGATGTCTGTGTAAATAGTCTTGTGAGATTTACTGATTATGGTTTTTGATCATGATCAATAAGATGCCAATAAAGGATATCAATGACCACTGCTACTGATGGTGTTTTTGCACCAAGGTGACACACAAAGGGAAAATTGTATTCTTTGAAACACGCACAGCTAGATGTCTTATGTCAGTTGATGTTGCCGATGCAGAAAGTTCCGAAATACATATTGTTGGGTTTAAGATTGCAAAGCATATTTCAAGCGAGATTGAGCAAGGCAGTGTCTATATATTTTCAGGGAACAGTGGTGTACAGTGCTTTAAACCAGCATATACACCATATAAATCAAATTGGGAGATATGTAACGCACATGGTTTTTACCCTTTATCCTATGGTAATTTACCATAGGATAACACCATGAAGTGGAACCTAAACCCTCTTTGTGCCACGTGACAGATGCCATGTGTCACATGCCACGTGTCCAAAGGAACGTGGTGTAGAACCCTCGGTTCATGGCCTTGGGCCACTGAACGAAAGAACGGTGCCAAACTCCCAAGCATGGAGCCAAGGAGTGATGGAACCGAACCACAGAGCAACTCCCAAGCATACAGCCTAAGGAGCAAAGGGACAGGAGCCCGGAGCGATTTGGAACAGTCCTAGAGCAACCAGCATCCTAATGCCAGGACCAGCATGCAAAACGGAGCCAAACGAAGTCTGGTGCTATTTTGGCATACTGGTGGCCTAACGTGAGGATATGGGTACTCCACCAGCTAGCATGGAATGGAACTTGGGCTTAGACCCAAGCCAGACGCAGAACAAAGACAGGCACGCAAGCGGGAGTTAGACTATGCCTCAGGTTGGTCAGCCATGCCCGATCTACCCACTATCCCTACTATACATTTGGAACCCCCCCCCCCCCCCCCCCCTTTGAGGAACACACGCTTTAGGCTTTCACCCCAAGCCTCCCTTAGTATCAGGAGTTAGTCTTTGGGACAAACTTGAAACTTACTAAATATGGAATGTCCCTAGATTGCAAATTTGGACATGGGACAAATACTATTGTGTTCAGAACAATCTCTACATTCCATAGATATGCCAAATGAGCAAATCTAGACACTTTCCATA
The DNA here is from genome assembly GCF_000143415.4 of Selaginella moellendorffii. Taxonomy (NCBI): domain Eukaryota; kingdom Viridiplantae; phylum Streptophyta; class Lycopodiopsida; order Selaginellales; family Selaginellaceae; genus Selaginella; species Selaginella moellendorffii. The sequence continues at coordinate 592,382 of NW_003314365.1, read as the reverse complement.
AATAGCATTTGGGACCGAAATGAGACTAACACAAAGGGCATGATAGCAAGGGTGTTTGGCAGACACGATAAGCTATCATGTAGCAATATTGAGGGACCAATCTCAATACGCGAGGGTTCTTGTCAAGCCAGTGCAAGACAGAGCAAAAGAGAACTAAGAGCCAGGCCGAGTATGCCCAGCTAGAAACACATAGGAGTTCCTACCTTATGTCCATTTGGCTAAATACAGGTGCTAAGCCCAGTTTACTAACACTTGAACAAGAGGGGCTGATAAAGGGAACCAGCAATACCGACCTCCTGCCATCACGGCAGTAAGGTAAGAGTGTCCGTAAGGACTAGCCTACAGGTAACTTTCGATACCCGAAGTCACATTCGCGACACTCTCCCCCCCTTGGGAAGATTGGCGTCCTCGTCGATGCACACTCCAGTCTAGAATACCGCCAAGGAAACAACTCTAGAAAAAGTTCATGGTATTCACACTATGTGAGAAATGCACCAACTTAAATGAGTTAGGGGGCAACCTCTTGTCTAACGTAGATGCGCTACCAACTCAGACACCTTCCGGCCGTCGCCAACAAGGAAATGACCAATGGAGTCAGCCACCCTTGTTGCTCTGGGAGTCACCCAGCTTACAAAAGTGTGATATGCCCCTGCCCGCAGGAACATAGAGAGAGAAGCCAGAGGCCCCAACCCTCCTAAGCAAAGAAACCAAACCCGTCGGTAAGGTTTAGATAGACTACTTGTAAACAGGCAGGTAGAGTTGTTTACACGGTCACACCCTTTCAACAAAAAAGGAATATCGACAGAGAGGCGGGTTATGTGACCAGTTGACAGTAGCTACCCCATGACTAGAGATTTCACCATGCACACGAAGTGCTGAAGCCAGTCTGCCTATATTGGCCCAAACCCAAAGATTAATGTATGGACTATATCAAAGTCATAGACAATGATATCGTAGAGTCGTAATTATCAGTGAATAAAGCTTAAATTAGAACACAAAAGTATTCCAAGTAAGTTATCATTCGATAAACCAGTATTATAGTATAGGAACCACCAAGATCACTATTATTGGACAACATAGGAGTCACCATCCAACAAAATTCAATAGCAAGAATATCATTAAGTAAAGTCAATGATGAAACTTAACTACCAAAAATGGCAGATAGCATGCCAAACAACTCACAAAACACAACTCAAGGAACACAAAGTATCATTGACTAACAAGCACAAAGCTCATGAATGTATCACTTGAAGAAGATAACATCCTAATCTATCAGAATTAACTCGAGTAACAATCAACAAAACATAATGAATGTGGTAAAACCAATAAACACTTAGTCATGCCAACTATTGCACCAGCCAATCTGAATAGATCCCGGTCAACAATACCAAGGAACTCAAGTTGCCTAAGCAAGTGTCAACAACGTCCTACTAATGTCTCAAACCCAAGAGACCAATCCAGAGCAAACCACAAAGAACATGTGGTATTGCGTAAAAGCCATAAGCCATCAAAACATCAACTAACCATCATAAAGATCATCAATCATCCCATCAATAAAGAGATGTAGAATCATCGGCTAAGAAGGAATCCACCATCCCGAAGAACGGCAAATCATTCTATACCAACAATAATCAAGCAAAACTTTTTGACAAGGATAATCAACTATCCTAGATAATAGTCAATCATTACCAATGATTGCTAGATGCAAATACTAACTTCAACATCGAAGCTAAAAGCCAAAAATGCCTTCTTCAACAACTTCTAACAAATGGAATAATGAGCACAAAAACTCAAGGAACTAAGAGCTTGAAGAAGCCTATAGCTAAGTCTTGCCTAACAATGATCACAAGTTCCACATAAACTAACTTCAATGCTAAAGAGAAATCATGGTACAACCCACAATATCCCCCTCAACACATCCATAAGCTAACCTTCATAATGCCAAAGCTAATGAAGAGCATGTCTGCATCAATCTAAAAGCTAAGCATAATGAATCTATGCTTAACAAGTGATCACTAAACGATCCTGGATGAATCCATCTATAGCAAGACATAACTCACTTCATAACAAGCCCAAAAAAAGAATCATTAATGATCATTATATCCCGAACTCAAATCCAGCAAGGACTCAACATTCTAATATCGATCACTAACTCTTCCTCTCGTAGAGTTAGCATAGTCTACGACTAAATCACTTTTCAAGGAAAAGCTAAAGCTCAACCCTTCTAAATAATTTTATCTAGAACACAACTAACTCAAACTTGCCACTCAGCTCGTTTGAACATCAATACAGTTGCTAACTAGCAATTGTACAAATGCAAATAACACAAAGCCATAACCAAATCATCAATACTATCTTCATCAAGACTAAAGAAACTCAATATCAATCTTTGGAAGGGTATTTCATTTCACTCAGATCTCAATATCAACAATATCAATGATAAGGCATCACTTCAATGCTATCAACACCAAAACAAAGCTAGAAGAAAGCACAAGTGAATCACCACTCAAAACTCTCTAGCAATCAAGCTAACCAAAGTCGAAGATACCTTAGTCAGTATTCAAGACCAATTCTCCAACAAAACTCAGTTACAAACAACACTTCATCAAGGAGTGATTTACCACGTCCAAGACTCAATGAAATCCAACACTATGGACTAGATGTAACCAAATGATATTGACAGAGGTAGAGTCGACATGTCAACATGAAAAGCTTATGTAAGTCTAACGACACGATCCTCCGCAACATCATCCAATAAAGCAAGCCCATCACTGCTAAATCATCATCGAGCGAAGCAAGTATCAACAGTCTTTGGACAAAGTCTACAAGTAATCACTAGTTGCAAAGCAACTAACAATTACTCCTCAACTTGCCTTCACAAGACCCAAACACCAACTCTTGTCATCAAGTTATATACTTGTCCAACATGAACATGATACCCCAGGTACGAAATAAAAGTTCATAGACAAACATAAACTAAATGATCACTCGAATTTAACTCAACCGCAATAAGCTCACTAATGCATTTAGCCAATATCTCTAAGCATGCCTTGAAGAAGCTAGCTAAGCTCTATTCGTTAAAGTGGGAATTGTCATTATCCCACTTGTAAAATAAGGTTTCCAAACCTTTATATAGTATATAAATATAACAAAATTCAACTGCATTGAGGCACATGCCATTTTATTTTAAACAAGGAAATGTCTACTCAATCACTTCTCCCCCTGCCACTGCTTCACCTCTCTCTTCTCCTTGTCATCATCGTCCAATTTCTTTCCATCCTTTTAATATTGGCTCAGTTGCTCCGAGTCTAGGTGGAGCCCAAGTCCCCATTCAATCTTTACTTTCCCCTTATTAATAAAACAACTTCGTAGACTTCTAATAACATGCTGTAACACTTCTAGTATAATGCAAATCCTCTCAAAGAATTGTCTTTTAATATTAATACAATGGCATGGAACCCCATGCCATAATAAGTTACATTTTTAAATAAATACATGCCATCTCAGACTGTTATTTTTTGCCTCTAACGCCTATACAATAATCTTGGAATTTCATCACTCTCCACACTATCAGGATTTAAACCCAATAGTAATGCCATCTCTTCTCTAATACGTCCACGCTCATGTTCAGTGGTCGAAGAACCCATCCGGTTGAGCAAATTATGGAGATGCGGATAGTGCTTGGCTAGACAATATACATGCCATAAATGATGACTGGTGTCTGTCCGATCAAATGGCTTCTGATATACCGTTCCATTTGCCATTTGGTTGATTTCTGCAGCCACCTCCTGGACTGGCCGGTTCTCTATCACCATCGCTCCAAGCCGTTTTGCAAGGTCCCCTAGAACATACAGTTTCTTCTCCCTAGTTTCCATACTGCAAGAGATGGGGTGCACTGCATATGTGTGCGTGTTCGCTGCAGTTTTAATCAGCGAGTCATCGATGATGAGAATTTCACTTGACCTAGCAGTCCGGTTCATCACTACAGCCTCTGGCTTGACGAAGATGGGCTTGCTACCCCTCACATGGACCATAGTCAAGCAATCCTCCTGCGTTAGGAGAAAGTCAAATGGTAATATTACTCGTGTCTGATCGTGCATCATCTGTAGCAACGTTAATGCATTGTGGCGCATCATGGATGTCCAAACTCCCAATTGCAAATTGAACCCGGCCCTCTGTTTTAAGTGTCGCATGGTCATTATTAGAACTCGCAGTTTCTCCCGTGTGATTAATGTGAATCTGTCTCTTTTGACCAACTTGCGACTGCAGGCTTTGGAGGGTGCAGTGACATTCGAGGACGAGCCACGCTCATGGGAGAAAAGGACACCGTTCAGATCAAAAACGATACAGTACCTTCGCCGTGACTCTGAAATGAAATGCGTCAGCATAAAAAATGGTACAAGTCAATTTTACCATCTACAATATTAGTGAATGGTGCTCCCGATAGTCGTTGAGAGGGTTTTGGTCGAGGAAACGTGAAGGGCGGAAATACTCTCCTTTGCAATGTGGGGTCAATCGCATCCGATGGCGTGTGGGCACATGCCATTTCAGCTGTAGACTCTGGTACAACTGGCTCAACAGTGGCATGGGGTGGTTCCGATGGCGTGTGATCACACGCCATTTCAGCTGGTGCCTCCGTTGGCAAAGTGGACATGACCGAACAGGCAGCAGGGGCGGTGTAGGGAGGTTCCAACAGCGCGTAGTCAGACGATTGGGCACACGTTGAGTCCGTTGGAAATGAGGATACGACCGGCTCGGCGGCTGGGGTGGCCTCATGCGGGTCCAATGGCACCTGGTCACCGTCAGTTGGATACGTGGATAAGATTGACTCAGTGGTATGGGCAGCATCAAGTGGAGCGTGGTCAGCTTGCTTGGCGTTGATATGGATAGTAGCCTCCACCAGCTCTGATGACTCTTGTAGGCAAGTAGAGTCCACTGGCGGATCCATATGCATATCCAAATATCTCCCTTCGATTGAGATGGTATCCTTCCGTGCTACTAAAAACAAACTCATTAGCACATTGAATCGACTATACTGTATTTACCATCAACTGCTATTGAGGAACTAGGACCGATATCACTTGGGCGCACTGCTGATTCTGAAGGATTGGACATACGTTTCGACCCTTGCTTGGCACTATCCTTCCTCGACACTAAAGGCTAGAGTTTGTAAATTCAACTGAATAATCTCTACTTACCATTTGCTCTGCGACCTACATGGACAATGTTAGAAATGGTAAAAGGTTAGGAATGGATGTACTATTATTTACCTTGGTTTGTCTTGTATGACCTTCCTCCGCTGCTCTTTGGCCACCTCAGGCTGGCCATCGTCGTCATCATCATCGTCGTCGTTATTGTGATCGTCACCATTGTGAGGACCATCCAAGTCCTCTTCGTCCTCCTCTTCTTTGTCCTCCTCTTCTTTGTCCTCCTCTTCGTCCTTCTGCTCTTCCTGCTCATTATCTTTCTCTGGCTCCTCATCCCCCTCCTGCATTTCTTCCATAGGCTGCTCAGGCTGGATGGCTTGTTCTTCCAGGACCATCTTGGGAAAATCATCTAGCCGAGTCTCCATCTCAAAATACAAGACATCCATAGCCTGTTTTAGTGCGTGACCTAGGACCGTATCCTCACCCGACTGTCTTAACATGGTTTCTGCACGTTCTTGCACCCTTCGAAGACGACGAGATGAGAAAAACGTGGCCCTGACTTGAAAAGCATCCCTCATCCATTGTACCTCTCTATTGAGATTGGGGAAGGGGAGTCCGCCATAGGAATCTGAGTCAGGAGGTGGTGATTGCCTGCTTTCACTCAGCCCTTGATCTGCAATGAATGGCATGAGCACACACGCCATAACCGCGAGGCATTACCTATCATCTTTTCGTTGCCCTTCTTCCTTTTCGAATCAAACGCCTCTAATCCTGACGACTGTCCAACGTGCTTTTGCTTTTTATGGCCACTGTCAGTTTGAGCTTGGCTGGTGCTTGCCTGTTTTGCCTTTGAAGAAGTGTCTCCTGCAAGGAATGGCATGAGACCATACGCCATTGCAAATATAATTTGTACCTCCTTTTTTCCTATTGCTTGTCTGTTTGTCCTTCTTCGACGCGCCACCAGTGCGCTTTTCAGTCCTCGTGTCTGAATATTCACAACGATCTATAATCAAAATGGTGTGAGGCCTCACGTGACCTTACCTTGTGCAGGTTGTGAGCTCGGCCCAACATGGGTATCTTCAATAGTAGCTGTTAACGCCGTTTCAGCATCTGGGGGTGGCCACGCTCCTGCATACAGAGCTTGTGAGATAACATTTAAACTTAAAGTGCGTACTCACCAGGTTCGCAGAGAAGATACTGTTTTTCTTTGGCAACTGTAATTATATGCTTCATTGAAGTCACCTGTTCAATGGAGTTTGTCACCGCAACACACGGGACACCCTTGAGTAGTGCGGCTCGAAAGAATAGTCCGCCGCAGTTGTACTCGACAACGCATTTGCCCTTGGAGTCAGAAGCAGGTGACCCACCCGCTATTGCGTTGAAGACCCAGCTGAGCATTTCCCATGCTGCACCTGGAGCTTTCTTTGGATTCGAAAGCTCCATAGCCGTCTTCAGTTCCTCAGGCACGAGTAAATTGACCTCCCTCAGATCAATTCGATCGGCCTTGTCGAACGAAGCTGGGAAGTCTCTCCAGTCCCACTCTGCTGCAGGACCAATAACAAGGGCGAGTGTGGAGATGCGGACATTCGTCAGTATCTTCTTCTTAGCCATTATCCCATGGATCTCCCACATCTCCTTGCCTTTCAACCAAGCCTTCACCTCGTTCAAGGCCTTCCAGAACTTGTGATAGGATTTGGAGTCGTAGATCATATAGTGGACTGAAGATTCCACCTTTGCAAGTCCCACCATTAAGTCAATGATGGAGCTGACTTCGTCTGCATGAGTGATCTCCTCGTTTGTGAAGTCCATCACACAAAGGATGTTCTTGACCTGCTCATCTCCGCGGGAAACGATGCTCCTCCACCTTTGATCCTCATCCGAATTTAAGTTTACCTGGTAAGGTTCTCGATAGGCCTCTGCTGCGGGGTCGAGCTGTTTCTGAAGCCGGCGGTCGACATCACTCTTAATGAAATTTGGATACTGATCCAACTTCTCAGCTTTACTTTTCGTGGCATCCCGCAGCAGATCGATGAACTTGGGGGCCCCCTTCACGTACTCGTCGATATCTTCATTTGACAAATCCAGCGCTTCCATCATCTCTTGCATGGTGTCGATGCTCACCCTCTCCACGGCCACTTGCTCGAAGATCCAATCCTTCAATAGCGCACGAGCTCTCAGAGTCGTGCACAAGTCCTCGTATGTCACAATATGGCCGGGAGTCATTTTGGTCTTGTTGAAGACTACCTCACCACGTAGAAGAGCATTAGCCACTGTCAGAAGGTCGTCGTCGTCTAGAGACTGCGAGAAATGCAAGGCATTGAGCTTCAAATCATTGGGCTTCCGGCCGTCCTCCACACCCATTGAGTTTAGTAACTCCCCGTCATGGTACCTCCTCAGCACATCTACCCATTTGTCAACAACAACTTTTGTCGCGAATAGAATGTTATGGATGCTGAGTGTGTCATTGACCCCCAGTGTTTTCGAGAGAAGACTCGAGAATTCCTGCAATGGAAATGGCGTGAGGCCACATGCTATGCCACATGCAACGAGGCTTACCTGCCAGGCGCTAGTTGCTAGTGCACGTCCTTGTCCTGGTTTTTGTGGCTTCTTCAGTTGAACCCAGAGCTTCCGTGTTCGTGCCAATGTCTCGTGCAGACCCGATTTGTAGCACGTTTCTTGCTTGACATTCTGCGCGTGGGAGATGTATATGATAGATCGGAGGGGCGAGTTGCCTTTTATCAGGCGGACAACTCTTGTCTTGAAGACTTTCTTCACCTCCTCGCCCACCATAATATCCACAACTATCTCTTGCATCGCCAAGCTAGAATGCTGCCTGGAGATGGCATAGAACCGGATGTTCTGATCGTCCAACACCTTCCTATTGATCAAGTCTGGAAACATCGTCTCGCCCTTCATTGTTCGGTAGTAGGGGATCACGTCTGCGATGTCGGGTGTTACTGGACTTGCCAGCATCTTCTGCTTCAGTTTCTCCACCCACTCATTAGATACTAGCCTGTGGTTATATTTGCTTTGGATGTCGATACGGCTCATGTGGATTGTATATACTTTGTTGGAATAGTAACAAGTACTATTATCTGCGATGATTTTTGCTGCCTCTTCTTGCTCTTTCTGCTCTTTGCGGCTCTTCTTTTTGGTGGGTGTAATGTTCGAACCCGAGGCAATGGCATCACCGAGTAGCTTCTTTTTTGGAGGAGAGTCGGACGTCGGCTTGAGCTTGACCACCCTTTTCTGCTTCGGGGTAGTTTCCAGATCGACCCCCTTCAATTTTACAGAATTTTACAAAGGGACATCACAATCAGATGCGGGATCACAAGAAACCAACTTCACTAACTCTGGTTTCACCAAGATCTACGTAAGGAGTTATGAAATGAAAGGACCCTCTCTATTGAAATGTGTTTATGGTCCTAAGGGCATTGTGACATATCAAAGGATTTTGCATCAAGTTCTGTATTTACATGTTTATCAAGCTACTGAATTGCTAAACCCTAAACCCTAAACCCTAAACATGTGGCAAATGCTGCGTGAAGAAAGCTGCCCTTTCTGGGCAAATGCTGTAAGAGGCAGATGCCGAGCAGATGTATCTCAGACTAGCGAAGGGGACAAATGAAACCTAGCTATAAACATGACGGGATGCAAATAGATTACTAGGCTGGTCCTGCGAAAATCAAAAACCATAATTGAAAATATTGAAAATGCAAAAAGAAAGGTTTATAATATTTTTGAATTTTAAGCAACCAAAGGGATGTAAGTAGGGCATGTGTTTGTAAGTTTAAAAATGCCTCAACCACTTAAATTCCCAAGTAAATAAAGCTGTTTCTATTTTTGGTACAGGTAAACTTTATAGCGTGTGGGCTCATGCAATTTTGAACCCAAAAATGCACCAAAAAATGCTCGACTAGCATTATTCTTTGAATGGCGTGTGGCCTTATATTGCCATAAATGGACGTACACACACAGCATAATTATTCCTTTACACGGCGAATAATCTTGGCGCGGATCGCTGACACGGCATGGCAAAGTTCGAATCACTGACATGGCACAGCTGGATCGAGGCAAGGACATGATGTGACAAAGTTCAACCTCCGACAGCAAAGTCTAGAAGCTACTCAGTTTGAAATTTGTTAGAGGAATCATAAGATCTGGTTTGCCAGAGGATTTGATGTGACGTTCAAGCGTGTGTTATTTTTGAATTCTCGAACTCATTCCTAGGTCTATCATTTTTGTGCGCCGTGTTCTTGGTTCTGCTGAGCGCAGTGAGCACTGCTTGTGTAAGTGGCGTTGTGAGCTGTGGTTTATGCGTCTACAAGCGGTTGTGGCATTGCGAGCGGCAGTTTATGCGAGTGGCAGTTTGTGTGAGCGGCGCTATGAGTAGTTGCGGTGTTGCGAGCGGCACTGTCTTTGGTGTGGCTACCGCTTCCTCTTGATATTCGGCACTTGTGCTTCCTAGTATGTTCACCATGGAATGGCTTAGGACCACATTTAGAAATGGCATGAGGCCACATGCCATCTTGGGCCCTTGCAATTTCATGGCTAGCGTATTGTCATGTATGTTTTTACTTGCCTGCAGCTGTGTGTATATCAAGATGGCATGAGGCCTCATGCCAATTTTGTGAATGCGAAATTTCACGTGGGTGTCAATAGCATGTTTGAATAATGGCATGTGGCCTCATGCTATTTGGTATGTTATGATTTAGGCCATTCTCCAATCATTTTTTGTATGGTCTTAACTTCTTTTCTGCACTTTCAGAATGGCCTTCAGGATTGGGGAAAAGGTTTACATTTTGAATGGTGGGAAGAGAGTTGCAAAAGGGACCCTTGTGTCTATGGATCGGAACTTTGTTATACACTGTCAAAGGCTTGGGGAAGGCAATGCTGCTGTATCAGTAGAGACTGTCTTCGATGGGAATGTGGTCGCTATTGAACGAGGAGAGATGGTCATTGGGGTAAATGTTGTTGTTGCCTTGAAAAATCTGCAAAAGAAAGCAGATGTTGGGGACAGTTGTCGATCCAAGAGATGCGGTTGCTAATCAAGAATTGGGCTGGGATGATATTGGAGTTGCAATTTTAGAGGTTGTTGACACAGAAGAAAACAGTCTACTATTGGAAGTATTGTGTGGTGGAAATTGAGGCATTTAGTGTTTGAGAATGTGAAGGATTCACAATCAAACACCACTACAACTGATGACAGAACATCTCTTTATGGGAAAAGAAAGTACACCTTCCTAAAGCGCAGCCAAAGGGATCTGAGCAACGAACCGAAAAGGCAGAAAATGGCGATAGAGGTTCGAATGGTCTCGACAGTTGCTTGTTGCAAGAGGAGGTGCTGTCAACATGCTGATTGGGATGCTATTGAAGAGGAGAGAGCAAGATACAAGACATTGTCCTGGAAGGCAGCTTGCAATTTTGTATATGAGGCATTACGGTCATCTGTTGATGCTTCAGAACATCAGGTGGGGGGCATGGTCTTCCAGAGGGGTTTGGTCTGCATGAAGGCATGGAGAATCATTTATGGAGTCCCTCGAAGCACATTCTACAAAATCAAAACTGAGTTCGAGGAACAAAGGGTTCAACAGGCAGTCCATGGGAACGACGGTACGCACAAAACTAGGGGTCATGTTGTATATGGAGAGGCAATCTTCAAGAGGTTTGTCGAGACATGTAGCGAGCAGCAACCACATAAAACCCGCCTCTTGGAAGATGGAACACGAGACACCCAACGAGTTCTCCCTTCCATGTATACCAAGGGGGACATATTGGGATGCTATTGAAGAGGAGAGAGCAAGATACAAGACATTGTCCTAGAAGGCAGCTCGCAATTTTTTATATGAGGCATTACAGTCATCTGTTGATGCTTCAGAACATCAGGTGGGGGGCATGGTCTTCTAGAGGGGTTTGGTCTGCATGAAGGCATGGAGAATCATTTATGGAGTCCCTCGAAGCACATTCTATAGAATCAAAACTGAGTTCGAGGAACAAAGGGTTCAACAGGCAGTCCATGGGAACGATGGTACGCACAAAACCAGGAGTCATGTTGTATATGGAGAGGCAATCTTCAAGAGGTTTGTCGAGACATGTAGCGAGCAGCAACCACATAAAACCCGCCTCTTGGAAGATGGAACACGAGACACCCAACGAGTTCTCCCTTCCATGTATACCAAGGGGGCCATATTGGAAGATGTGAATCGGGAACTCCAGAGTAATGGCTAGAGGAAGCTGAGCCAATCTAGATTTAGTAGATTGTGGAGCAACAGGTTCAGGGATGTGAGTATAGGAAAGTACTCCAGCTTTTCAAAGTGTGACGAGTGCACTGCTATCAAAATGGCTTTGTCGAAGAATTCTTGTAGCACTCAAGAACGAGAGACGTTGGTTAGAAGGCGGCTCGACCACAACATCGAGCAGAGAAGTTGCAGGACTGCATATTATCATAACAGGATTCTCTCCATGGAGAGACCTGACTCTTACCTCTGCATCATCCACAACAAAATGGACCAGAAAAAGACGTGCTTACCTCGACTCAATCCTGCCCCCAAGGCAATCTCTTCATCCATGCAGCTGCCTGTGTCTCTGTTTGGCATAATCACTCATGGGCATGGTGCCCAGAACTATGGGAACTTCTTTGTACCTCTATGGGGTGGCGGGGGTGCAAACATGATGATTGCGTCCCTAGCAAAACACTTAAGGTCTCTGCAAAGTGCGCAGACTGAGCTGAACGGCCAACCCTTGCATAAGGCCCTTGTCGATCGAACCCCATACAGGGTTAAGCTGGAGGAGGAGCAAAGGCTTGCAGTATCGCGTGGGTCCCCATGCCATCCCAGTGAATATGTTGGCCGTCAGATTGTAGGGTTATTACGTGAGGCCTCGTGCCATTCCGACGAGGCTGGTCGCCCGGTGAATGCACAGCCTCATCCAAACGAAGCAGAATCTCAAGGAAGTTCTTGCGGCCGATGTGGCCTTCCACCCCATCTTCTGCTCCAAACAGACAATGCTGGCAATGAGAACAAAAACATGTACGTCTTCGCGTACTTGGCGATGCTTGTTGCCAAAGGCATATTTGAAACGGTTACACTTGGCTTTCTCATGGTTGGGCACACTCATGAAGACATCGATGCCATGTTCAGTCACCTGGCAGAGTCCCTCCGGCGATCCAATGTCCTCACCCTCCCACAACTCTACGATGAATTCCAAAATTGCATCAAAGGCATTGTTGAAGTTGCACTTGTGACAGAGTTTCCAGACTTTAAGGGGTTTGTAAGAGGCTACATCAGGGACAGATCCGAAACGCTGATTGGCCACTCCAAGCCTCTTCAGTTTCATTTCAGCATGCGTGACGGTGCTCCAGTGATGAGGTACAAGATGAGAGAATGGGACACACTGTGGCTGCCAGTGGACGGCATTGAACTCTTCAAGAGAGATCCCATAACTGGGGAACCTATGATTCCTCAGGGTTCCCCACGGCCGATGCACCCGGATGCACTCAAAGACCAGGAAAGTATAGTGGCCGGGATTAGACAGCATATTGCCTTCTGGAAGAGGGGGTTGGTGTTTGGTGGAGAATCCTATTTTAAGAGGTGCAAGCCTTTGCTCGAATACTGGGAGAAGATTATATCTGCTATCCAAAATGGGCCGGTTGTATATGAAGAATTGGAAGAGTCCTTTTGGCCAGAACATAGAGCACCAGATAGTAGCGGAACAATGTCCTCTGGAAATGCAGTGACAAATAACGATGTTGAGGATCACTATTGTGGGCCGAGGAACAAGAAGCCGGATTCAGCATTCAATCCAGTACAGGTCTGCAAAGGAATGGTCGTGCTTGTCAGACCCAGTAATAAAAAACAAATGATATGGGTGGGGCGCTGCATCACTGATGCAGAGGAGGACGCGGAAACTAACTCCTTCAATGTAACTGTGGAGTGGTTCAAGCCAAGTTCCGGATATACGAAGGATTGCCTAGAAAAGAGATGGGTGCTGAATCCAAGGGATCCCAGCATGAGCATATCGGTGGATAATGTTGTGCATGGTTGGATGCGGAAGCAAAGTGCCACCATCACCTTGCCAGACCATGCAAGAGATGCAGCAAGAGCATTCATAACCCGGGTTCAAGGTGAGATTCATTAATATTCCTTTACTAAGTTTCTAATGTATTTTATTTCAAGGTGAACAATCCGAATCTGAATCAGAGGAGGCGTGATGGCATGTGGCCCTTTGCACTAGTATATCTTAATACCGGTCTGAGAAATAGAATGGCATGTGCCCTCAGGCCTTTTACTAAATCACCTTTGAAAGAAATGCAAGCCTCTATGTCGTAAAAAAAAGGTACTAGAGAAATTCCTTAATAATATGAATGTTATTTAGTTTCATGAAAATACACTAAGGGTCAAATGAGTTAAATGACTTCTCCAGACTAGCAATGCCTCTTGCTACACCTTCACAATTAGATTCGTTAGAAAAAGATAACATTGAATAATATCTAAATGTTCTCACCATTAAGTTATATGTCTGGCTAATAGGAATGACGTTCATCTTGGAAAGCTCACCACACGCTCAATGAACAAAACCTCAGGTAAAGGTCTTACTTGGTCCTTGCGAAGCGGATCCTCAAAGTACGGCTTGAGTAAGTTCATGTGGAACACTAGGTGCATCTTCCCCATCTCTCGAGGAAGTTGGAGACTGTAAGCCACTTTACCGATTCGTGCCTCAATCTTGTAAGGCCCTGCGAATTTGCTTAAGGAACTCAAGATCAATTCATTTACAGGAATACATGCATTTTACCTTTGGGTCAACTTCCGGCTGATCCCACTTGGTAGCTTGAGGTTCTTGGTGTTCAGCCTCACCTTCTCCCCAGTTTGGAACTCTACATCTCGGCGCTTCTGGTTCACGTATTTGGTTTGCCTTTGTTGAGCCTGTTCCAAGGAATCCCTCACTAGATTCCAAATGCTGAGTCTTTCTGCCATGAATGCCTCCATTGTGGGTAACTCTCCATGATACTCGGCCACACCGAGTTCCACAGGACCTTCAATAGCTCGCCCATTGATGACTTCCCATAGACTCACCCCGAAACTCGAATGTGGTGAGTTGTTATAACACATTTCCGCAAGTCCCAAATGACTTATTCAATCGGTCTGGTCTTCCGAGACATAGCATGGCAAATAATCCTCCAGCTGCCTATTCACCCTTTCTGTTTGTCCGTCTGTCAAGAAGTGTTAGTGCCATCAAACTTGACTTAATACCCAATACCTGTCTGGGGGTGATAGGCTGTGCTGAATTTCAACTTGGTGCGATATTGATCCAGGAGAGTCCTCCAAAACCTACTAGTGAAGATCTTATCTCAATTTGAGATGATCTCTTCCAGCCTTCCCCGCACTCGAACCACTTGTTCGAAGAACAGCTTCGCCATATCTTCCGCATCCACTTCTGTTGTGGTGGGTATGAAATGTGCCATTTTCGAAAATCGGTCCACCACCATGAATATCACATCAAACCCCTCACTTGGGGGAAGTCCCGTGATGAAATCCATCATAAGACATCCACGGACGATCTAGAATTGGGATGCTTTGCAACAAGCCCCCACTAGCTTTAGTCACGGCTTTGATCTGCTGATATATTGGACATGTCTTTACATAGTCTTGAATGTCCTTAGCCATATCTGGCCAATGGTACTTCCTCTTGAGTAAGCCCATCATTTTGGGCACTCTGCCAAGTCCCGCAATAGGTTTGTTATGACACTCTTCTAAGGCTACCTTCCTTAGTTCCCCTTTTGGAACATACACCCTCGTTCACTTGTAATAGATGAGTCCGTTGCGTTTTGCATAGCCCGTTTTCTCTTCCGTTGGCAGCTCACCTCTCTGGTGAGCTTCCCGTGCCTCTAGATTTTTCAGCAACACTTCTTGTGCTAGACCATTGTTTTCATATGCTGTCCGCACATCATCCCAAAAGGTTGCTATCGCGCTAGATATCGCCAACCTCAAGCTCACTTTTCGACTTAGCGCATCCGCCACGATGTTGCTCTTCCCAGGCTTGTACAGAATCTCGCAATCAAACTCGGCCAAGGCATTGGCCCACTGACCTTGTTTCCCTCTCAGGTTGGGCTGTGACAAGAAGTGTTTCGTTGCCACATTATCCGTGTAAACCTTGAAGTGTCTCCCAAGGTAATGTCACCACTCCTTGAGTGCCTTGCCCACCACAAACAATTCCTTCTCGTGGGCAAGCCACTTCTGTTGAGCCTTGTCCAACTTCTTCGAGAAGAATGCTATTGGATGGTTGTCTTGCTTCAAAACTACGCCCAACACAAAGTCTGAAGCATCCGTTTCTACCTCAAAGTCCTTACCAAGTCTGGTAATGCCAACATGGGAGCCTTTCTCAACTTCCCTTTGAGGTGGACGAATGCCGCCTCGCATTCAGCTGTCCATACCATCTTCCCTTTTCCTGTTTGGTCCATTAAGGGCAGGGCTACTCTCGAATAGTGTCTGATAAACTTTCGGTAGTAGATGCATAGCCCCAGGAACACCCTCAACTCATGTACATTTGTTAGTCGCTCCCATTCCTGGATCGCTTGGACCTTCTCCAGGTCCACCTTGAGCTCGTCCTGGCCCACGACATGCCCGAGAAACTTTACCTCTTGTTGAGCAAAGTCACATTTGCTCTCTTTAGCATACAGTTTGTGTTCCCTTAGTTTCTCAAACACCTTCGCCAAGTGTTTGCCATGCTCCTCTAGTGTCTTGCTATAAATTAGGATGTCGTCGATATAGACAACCACGAAGTGATCCAGATAGGGTACAAAGATGTGGTTCATCAATGCCGAAAACGTTGTCAGCGCATTGCACAGCCCAAAGGGCATCACCAAAAACTCAAAACTCCCATACCTAGTTCGACAGGTTGTCTTCTCGACATCTTCCTCTGCTACCTTGATTTGGTAGTATCCTGACCTCAGGTCAATCCTTGAGAAGTATTTTGCCTTTCCCAACCTATCGAACAGGTCCTTAATCCTTGGCAAACGGTACTTGTTCTTTTTTGTATACTTGTTGAGCAACCGATAGTCTATGCACATGCGTATAGACCCCTCTTTCATTTTCACAAATAACACCGGCGCCCCATACGGCGACTTGCTCAACCTAACATACCCTTTGTCCACCAACTCCTCTAGTTGGCACTTGAGCTCCTTGAGTTCTTTTTCGTTCAAACGATAGGGGGGACGAACCACCGCCTCAGCACCCTCGACCAGCTCAATCTTACGTTCTATCGGTCGTGTGGGGGGCAACCCCACCAGTAACTCCTCCGGCATGGTATCCTGGAATTGGTCCAACACCTGCTGGATCACTAAAGGTACTTCTTCCGTTCTTGTCTTTTCGTCACCCTTCACCGAGAGCAAGCACAAAAATGCTACCTTAGTTCCTTTAGTGAGTTGTCCTCTCGTGAATACCAGGTTTAAGCAGGATTCTTTGGCCTTGCTTTGCCCTACCTTTAGATCCTAGGCCTCCACCCTAGATCTTCTTCCTTGGGCATTCGCCAGTACCACAAGGTTCCTACCTTGTCCATGTAAGGCTACCACGAACCGATTGAACCAATCCATTCCGAAGATCATGTCAAATCCCGACATGTCCAACACGGTGAAATCCATGTCTAGTTTCCATGTCCCTACTTCGACTCTCACTTGTCGAAGTACCTCATCGATGCTTTGGTTACCTTGAACAAACTCTATAGTCCTTGGTTCGCCTAGCCGCTGCACCGTTAGTCTAGCTTGCTGGACTATGTCTGTAGCCACAAAATTATCTGAAGCACCCGTGTCAATAAGGATCTTAACAAAGCTACCCCCGAGCTTCCCTCGGAGGGATAGTAGATATCACAAACAACTCTCTACCAAAGTTGCAGGTGTAATGAGTAACTTTGAGTTAGGGACTGGATCACATACCTCAGTTTGCACTTCACCCGACTTGATGGCCATATTGGCTCTGGCCTTCTTCGGGTAGCGACATTCCCTCGAAAAATGTCCCGCTTCACTGCAGTTGTAGTATATACGTTGTTTTCCACACTACTATATGACTTGACCTTTTTATCCGTGGGTTTGTCTCTTTTTCCTTGACTCCCCCACGTACTCACTCGCTGGCCACCGGATTTGCCTTTCCGGAACGCTGACGACTCATCCTTAGAGAAACTCTTCTTGAATTTCCCTTTGCTATACGTTCCCCTTGGTTTGGCACTTTTGCTAAATGTGGACCCCGACCCCATCGTCTTCCCCTTTCGAAGGTTATCGTTGAAATGCACCTTGATGGCCGCATCCAATGCTTCCTTGTAATTGGTCGGGTTCCAACGCATCACCTCACCGTGAGCCTAGGTTTGCAAACCTGATATGAAGGCATGGAACGCATCCATATCCCCCATGTCTGTGACAAGTATTGTCTTTGCCATAAACCCATTCACATACTCCTGAATGGTTCCGGTCTGCTTCAGCCTACTCAGCTCATCCCTTAGATGCAGAGTAGCATTCGGAGGAACGTAAGTCACGCGGATCCTCGCCTTCATCATCTCCCAAGTGGCCACCAGTCCTTCGTTAGCCTCTGTCGTTCTCCACCAAGACTTGGCATTATCTACTAAGTATGGTTTTGCACATGGGACCTTCTCCGAGCTCGGTAACTGCAATGCTCGGAAGTAGTCCTCCATATCATAAAACCAATCCTATAGTTGTTCACTCCCTTGAAGACTGGTGGGGGCTTTGGTTTGTACTTGGGAACTGCCTGAGGGATTGATTCCACTTCGGTCTATTCAACCTTGTCTAGTTTTGCCTAAGTCCCTGCCGAAGGGTCTGCACCTTCTGCACAGGGTCCGCAATAGTATCCGCAGTCTTTCGCTTTTTCTTTCGCTTCTCGTCACACTTTAGCTTGCATACGAGAGTCTCTAGCAGGGCATTGGTCTGCACAATTGTCCTTCTAGAACGTCCAATTGAGCCTTGGACGACCGAACTTTGCCACGGGACTCCTGTTTGGAAGTTTCCTCACTGGAGTCCTCCTTATGCAAGGATTCCTCATCCATAGCCTCTTGTTTGATCGGAGGCTCCAGCTCTGGCAGAGGTTCTGTCTCCGCCTGGGTTCGCTTACGCCCTGCCTTTGCCATCTCCCAGCAATCCGCCTCTATCCTTCGTTAGAACTGAGGAAAAGGCTCTTATACCTAATTGGAAGCCACAAATTTTTCCTTTCCAATTTTCTAGCTTACCTCGTCTATCCGAGCAACACTGCCTTGGCTTATGCTAAGTTCCCTCGCCAAGGTTCCCGCCTATTGTACCAGCTCCTACTTGGTCCTACTTGGTCTCAACTACTCACTACACGAGCAACGGAGCGTTATCCATCCATCCATGGATTCCCAAATCTCACCCAATCCCCCTCCCCGGGTTAGACTAGACTTAAGGTTCGGCTACACTCCCCGCAAACACAAGCAGCCAAGCACACCAAGCCTCCAGGTTCCTAACACCCCTTGGTACTACAAGACTTGATCATTGGACCCTCTAAATCCCAAGTCTTGGGTGCAACACTTGCTTTGGGACATCGGGGTGAAACACCGTGGCCTAATGGCCCGGTTGGGGGTCCATAGGCCCCCCCCCCCCCCCCCCCCATTTCCATCCCGAAGGGAAGGCCCAAGCCCCTAGGAAGGGCGAGGCCCAATGAGCCCCAAGATACTTAAGTGGGGCACCACTATACATGAGCCGGGAGCACCGCCGTCGGTTTCCCTTTCGGGAGTGGGAGCTGCTCTAGAGCACTTCCCTAGGTGGCCCCTCTGGCACCACCCAAGCCCATGCTCACTCCCACCCAAGGCCCCTCGGCCCCAGTCTCAACCTCAAGTCAGTTTGGAAGCACCACTGAAGAGTTCCTTCAAGACTGATTCTTGGACCTCACTATCTCTACTATACTTTTTGAACCCCCTGCAGCCCCCCCCCCCTCCCCCACCCCGCCCCCCCTGGGAGACACACACTTTGGGCTTTCACCCCTTGACCCGTATTAGTATTCGGACTCGATCTTGGACCCGACTTCGGACTTGGTCTCGGACTCAATCTCGGACTCGATCTCGGACCTGATCTCAGACTCAACTTTGGACTCGACCTCGGACTTGGTCTTGGACCCGATTTGGATCTCGAACTCAGTCTCAAACTTGATCTCGAACTCAGTCTCCGATTCGGCCTCGGCTCGATCCCGGACTCTATCTCGAACTCGGTCTCAGAGTCGGTCTTGGACTCGATCTTCGACTCGGTCCCATCCGATGAACTCTTTGTCATTTCGGTCATGCTTTCGGGGATCCTTTAGCCTACAACATCTCGGGGAGTCAGTTCCTTACACGAAGCCCATGGCTTGAGCACCCAAAAGCGGAAGGCGGGGAGAGTACCCACGAGGCTTGCGTAAGGCTACGGTGTTCTGAAATGTTGCCCCAAAGTCCCAGGTTGTGAAAAGGAAGAGGAGCCATCCTCTAGGGTAGAGACCAAGGATACAATCATGTGAGGAGGAAGTCCCAGAAGACCGTGGGACTTAGTGGTCAGGTTTGTGGGCCCCAATCCAGTGGCAATGTTGGCAAATATAGCCATGGGCAGAAAGGGACTTGGTGGGGATCAAAATAGAGATATTGGGGAAGGCCATTCCCCATGCCTACGGGCATCCTAAGGATGCTAAGGAGTGGATCTGGGATGATCACTCATGGACAGATGGCCTAGTCTTTGAGAGACAGGGCTGTGATGTAAGTTGTGTCAGACCACTGGTGTGACCAGGTGAATGGGCATGGCCTTAGCATAACAAGCTGATACATCAATGGTACCTTGGGGTGTCGATCATGGGATCAGACATGTGGAGCACTTGGACCAAGTGCATTGGTTTAGTGGCATGGATGCCATTCCCTAGGCTAGTAAGTCCCTAAGTCAAAAATAGGACTTACGGAGGTTTTGAGTGAGACTCTTCCAAGTGGTCTGAGGTGTGGTTACGTGACTAAAGTAGAATGGAAAATTTAGTTACTTACAACTTGGTATTGGAGCGGTTCCTTAGTTTGACTTTTATTGGTGCTCAAGAATATCACCACTGGTGTTGGCATCAGAAGGTCCCAGGAGTGGGCCTATCCTTGAGAAGTAGCAAGTCAGGAAGACATGACTCTCCACTACAGTTCATGTGTGAACTTCTAGGTGAGGTGGTGGATAGAAAAGGGCCAATAATGGAACAACTTTGGGATCTTGAGAACAGTATAAGGTTTCCTTAAAGAGCTAAGGATGTGATCCAAATGAGCGTTTGACGCAGCAAACGGGTTAACGTAGTTGTGGTAAACAACTATAGTTGGGATCACGGGAAAGATGTAGACTCCAAAACAATAATGGAGTCACAAGATTACCCTCATATAACAGAGGCTGGTGCTCATAACTTTGAGACCGGAATTGATGATCATGGGATGTCAAATACAGAAGAGGACACAAGTCCTTAAAATGGTGGCAGGGGCTACCTCTAATAAATGTTGGAACAACCCAAGGACTTGGGGGGGAGGGGTGTACTCAGAGGATGAGTTGGTATTCTCATCACATGGACAAGTGGTCTTAAGGGGCAAAAGGTTGCCCCAAGAGAACAAATCAAGTGTCAGAGTAAAACTTGCAAAGATGGTCCTTGTGAGTAAGACTTGAATACAAGAAGTTATATTCCAGTGAGCTGGCACCTCAAAGGTAGGACCTTACAAATTGTCGGATGATAAAGTCTAAAAAGCTGGATGACTCAAATAGACTCAAGGAATAGTCCTAAAGGATTGATGAAAGCATTTGGACTAAGGTGTGTGGTACCCCACGAAGGATGGGGGGGGGATCATAAAATCCAAGTATGACAAAAAAGGGTATCTCATCGATGGCAAAATATGAAATGCTAAAGTCATGGGAAAGGTGTTCCCCAAAAAAGAAAGCAACTTTAGCATAGAGTTGTGTGTGAACACTATGGTGTAGTGTTAACAAATAGCTAGTATAAGAAACACTGTATTGGTCTTAGCAAAGACCTAGACACTAATAAGTAGTGTCATAAAGATAGGCTTATGGAGCTGATGGTGTGGAAACACCAAATGTGCCAGGGTGTGATACCTTGAGGTTATGTTGGTGGGTTCATGAGAACCCCTTACCAAGGGAATCCCAATGGAAATAGGAATGGCATAGCCTAAGCTGGAAGGTATGCGATTGGAGTGTGGTGATCCAGATAATGATGGAGGTGTGGAAGCACCAAGCAATGAGTTGTAGGACTTGACAACTATGAGGCAACTAAGCAAAAGGTGCAAAATAATTGGTTAAACTGGTAGAAAGTAGCTACATAAGACTTCTGGGATAAAGAAGTTGGATATACCCTTATGGGAGAGAAGCTACTTATGTTGTGATATAGTAAGTCAATGTCGTAAAGGGAATGTTCATTGCCAAAGAAAATCATCATTGGGACACCCAAACACTCTAAAACACCAGGAAATGGTGTTTGCTGTCGCAAGGGCATTAGATAAGGCCCAAGGGACTAAGTCCCTAGTGAATGATGGATAAGAGGTGCCATCCAAACGTTCAAGGTTGTGGAGACGGGAGGAATCCATCTACCCCATTTGGATAAAACCAAAAATGGGATTTTGGCAAGGTTGGGGATGGGCAAATATAGGCCTATAAGTAGCAACATTAATCCCAGTATGTGGGATTATAAGGTGAGCATACCCGGATTGAGGAACCACTCCTTAGGCTATCAGGTACGTTTATCCCTAAGAATACTTGCTAAAACATGGTAGAAAGTGCAAGGCTATCTTCCTAGTCTAGAGGTAAATAACCAAAGGAAATATGTGAGGCCAAAACCAAGTAGTAAAGGGATAAAACCAAACCATAGGAATCAAAGAGCATAGCCAAGGGTGGTTATATCAGTTGGGAGTGAAAAATCAAGTGGGCGCTCAAGCATGTTGTTACTAACAACTGTGGTGCCATAGAGAGTCTAAGGTATGGAATTGTCCATGTTAAACCATATAGCAATTAGAAGACTTGCAAAAAGACAAGCCTTAACAAGCTAAGGGACAGAGTTCCTTCAAGGTTCCCAAAGTCAATCTTAGGTAGCGTAGTACCTAGAAAGTCAAGAGTAAATGTTTCATAGAACGCGTGAAATCAGAGTGGCACAGCAAAAGCATGGTGTTGGAGCTTGCCATAAGGCAATGCTATCAAGGTTAGGGAAATAGTTCTTGAGTGTTCAAAGGGATGACTTTGAACGAAAGTCGATGGTCAAAGACTTTCACGCTTATGCATAAAACCATGTTACATTGGTCAGGTGACTTGCTAAGTGAGAGTGGCAAGTCAAGGGAACAAATCCCCTAGTTGAAGGTGCTAACTTCAAAAGGGTGGCTCATGGGGCCAAGCATGGAGGAGTCCATGCATAATCATAGATTTATTAAGTGAGAAGACTTGGCAATTTGGAGGGACTAAGTTCCTAAGCTATGATCCGTAGCACGCTTTTGGTATAAATTGGTGCACCGGCATGGGGAGTCACGCTAGGCATCTTGGGTGATGCCATCCGTAGATGCATATACGAAGGTTGGGTTCGTGTCCTAACCCTCTAGTGCTTGGGTTCGAGTCCCAAATCACTAGGGCGTGGTGATGGTTTGGAATATGAGGACACTCATATTTCAGTGGTTATGGACTCTCAGTGAGGAGACTGGCTTGGGCACACCACCAAGCGGAGGATGCTTCAGAGTCATGATGCACAGTTAGATTGCTTAGTGTGGCTCGCCATATCTAACTTGAGCACTTTGGTGCAAGTGGCACCAAAGACGTGGTGAAGGAGATGGGGACACCCAGTCTCAGTTGCTATGACCCTTGGCCGGAAGGGCTGGCTTGGGTGCACTGCCAAGTGTGGGGGATGCCCCCGGGGTCATGGTGAACAACTTAAAGGTCTAGAAGACCTAGTACCTATTGGCAAACCTGTTAAGGTGCCGAGGTTAGATCACTATGTGATCTTATGGCTTAAAACAAGGACGAGGTCCTTGTGAGGATAAGGAATAAAGTTCCTAGTTCAAAGTGTTGATTTGAACTATTGATGATGGTGTGGCTTAGGCAAGGGGACCAAGTGGGAAGAATATGTAAGGGAAATGAGCTATATTAAAACGATAGCATAGTGAGTCCAAAGAAAGTGGTCTCTATAAAAGACCCGTGGGAGGGTCCCAAAATTGGGCCGTAGATAAAGCCCACAGTAGAAAATGGTAAAGAGAGGTACTAAGGGTGAGCACCCTCTAGACTTGGCAAAAAAAAAGCCTTCACTATGGAACCGAAAGGATACCTCGAGAATGGAGGTAGCGATCCTATATTGCTAGGTGCAACAATCAAGGATAGGAGCAAAAGATTAGTGGCTAAAAAAAGAGCCATGGGAATTATGGGAAAGAACCCAAATGGCAAGTTAGGCCAAGAACACTAATGTGTTGGGTGCTAACGGATTGTGGGAAAGGCAATGTTTTCCCAAGGATGGATTCCCAACCGCTCCAATTTGGTGAAAGTGGAAGCTCCAAAGTGGGAGTAGTAAGGTAGCCAAATAATAGGGCCGGGGCCAGCCTTAGCACAAATTATGATAACTAGAACTTAATCGATATCGAGGAGGCACAATATCAAGGAGAGGATGATGGCGCCCTCAAGTAAAGAACTTCCTAGGATGGGGAAGTGGAGTTGCACCATGTGCAACGAAATGTGTCGGAGACACCTAGGAAATTGACTCTGAGAGTCAAAATTAAAGGTTCCAAAGTGCAAAGGTTATGTCGATGGAATTTGAGACTACTTGAGAATGAGTAGTGGAATTGAGTTAGAGAAGGTGTCTCTAACGGGTTTAGCGAGAACTGAACCAATAAAAGGGGAGCAAACCACCCTATATGGCCGAATGAGTCTCTTTGTTGGAGAGACTATGCTCCTTAGAGGATGGATAAGGCATGGTGAACCTTGGGGGTCAAACCATAGACAAACATTGGCTGGGTGCCAAAAATGGAAATGGTAATACATACGGGTGTTACTTTATAAAAGGGGTTTACTGTTCGATAGGGACATCAAACTTCGTCTATGGGTGGTGGAGTTGTGAGAAACAAATCCCTAAGCCCCAAAGTGGAGCCGAAAGGGTGCCATGTGGTGGTGGCAGAAGCGAAAGCCAAATGAGCATAACATGTTTGGACTAAAAGCTCCAACTTGAAAGGTTGAGAGCGGGAGTGGAACTCCGAACGGAGTGCTTAAGGAACAAGCATGAAGCGAGCCATAAGAGAGTCTCTAGAAAAGGGACCCAAGATGGACACGAGATGGAGTTTGAGATGGAGTCCGAGATGGACCCGAGTTGGAGTCCAAGATATAGTCTGATATAGAGTCTGATATAGACCAAGATGGACCCGAGTTGGAGTCCATGATGAAGCCCAAGATGGAGTCCGAGATGGACCGAGATGGAGTCCAAGATGGACCCAAGATGGAGTCCGATATGGACCGAGATGGAGTTCGAGATGGACCCGAGATGGAGTCCGAAATGGATTCCGAGATAGAGTCCGAGATCGAGTCCGAGATGGACAGAGATGGAGTCCGAGATGGACCCGAGATGGAGTCTGAGATGGACCCGAGATGGAATCCGGGATGGAGTCCGAGAAGGACCTAAGATGGAGTCCGAAGTCCAGACCGAGACTGAGACCGAGACCGGGACCGGGACCGAGACCAAGACCAAGACCGAGGCCGAGGCCAAGATTGAGCCCAAGTATGAGTTCGAGTCCGAGTCTGAGTCCAAGTCCGAGTCCAAGTCCGAGTCCGAGTTCGAGTCTGAGAGGGTGAAAGCCCAAAGCGTTCGTCTCCCAGACCCTGGGGGGTTTGGTGAGCTCCAAAAGTATAGTAGGGGGAGGACTCCAATGGAGCCAATTTGGCTAGGAAAGGATAGTTTGGCCAGGAAAGGCCAATTTGGCCCAGGAAGGCTGTGCCCAAGTGTTGGATGATGGGATATCCACTAAGAAGTCCAAGACTAGAGTGAATATGGACTGACAAGCGGGGTAGCTTGGTGAAGTGTTCAAGAGCCGACTCTAGTTCCCCTGGGAGATCGAATGGTCAATGCTCCCAGTCCAAGTGTGGGTGGCACTACCCACTTGGATACCTAATATGGCTCAACGGAACCTCGCTCTAAGCCCATGGCTAGAGCACCAAAAGGTAGAAGGTGGGTAGAGTACCCATGAGGCTTGCGTAAAGCCATGGTGTTCCAAAATATTGTCCCAAAGTCCCAAACTATGCAAAGGAAGAGGACCGTGCGACTTAGTGGTCAGGCTTATGGGCCCCAATCCAGTGGCAGTGTTGGCGAACACGGCCATGGGCAGAAAGGGACTTGGTGGGGACCGGAAAAAAGATATTGGGGAAGGCCATTCCCCATGCCTGCAGGCATCCTAAAGATGCTAAGGAGTGGATCTAGGATGATCACTCATGGATAGATGGCCCAATCTTTGAGAGACGGAGCTGTGATGTAGACTACCGGTGTGACCAATGTGAATGGGCATGGCCTTATCGTAATAGGCTGATACATCGGTGGTACCTTGGGGTGTCGGTCATAGGATCAGACACATGGAGCACTTGGACCAAGTGCAATGGTTTAATGGCATGGATGCCATTCTTGGGGCTAGTAAGTCCCTAAGTCCAAAACAGGACTTACGAGGGTGTGAGTGAGACTCCTCCAAGTGGTCAGAGGTGTGGTTAAGTGACTAAAGTAAAATGGAAAATTTTGTCGCTTACAATAAGCTCATGAGCTCAAAACCTACCCAAGCTCGGCACTGAAAGGCAGGAGGTGGGGTAAGTCGCTTCCTCCGAAAGTCGCTTCCTCCGACCAGAATGGTGGGTCTCCTCATCCTCACGTTGCAAAGTTTGCAACTTTTTAGTATCGGACTTACCGTGAGAAGAAGATTGGCCATTCTTCTTGTCCTGCTGCTTCTTGTCTTGTTCTTCAACTGCGGACAATCAGCCTTGTAGTGTCCAAGTTCGCCGCAATTATGACAACCCTATCGATAATTCTTCACAAAGAACTTCTGCTTCTTGGACCCCTTTGCATCTGAAGTAGTCACCACCGACTTCAACTTGTGATGCTTGTTCCCATCCTTGTGTCCACGGTGATCATCATGACGATTCTCAACAGAAGGACTCTGCAAATGCTTGCGAGACTTGTGCTTGTCATTGTCAAGTCGACGAGCTGCATCAAAGAGCTCCTCCAAACTCTTTGTAGGCTGAGAATGATGCAAGTGTTGCCGCATGCTCTCACTATGTAGGCCATCAATGAAGTAGGACTTGTTCTGATCTAGATCCTTCGTTGGAACACGACTAATCAAGCGAGTAAGCTTCTCAATATAGTCCCCGAGCGTCATTTTCCCTTGCTGGAAATGTCGAAGTTCTGTATGAGCATTCTCCACGTCATAATGAGGGGCAAAACGTAAATGGAAAGCAGCCTCAAACTCATCCATGGTAGACACTGGTGGTTTCTTATCCGCAACACGGGACTCCTCAAGCCAATTCCACCATCGAAGACCCGCATCACGCAAAACCATCGGAATAGCCACTAAAACCTCTGCATCTA
Source organism: Selaginella moellendorffii (assembly GCF_000143415.4). Taxonomy (NCBI): domain Eukaryota; kingdom Viridiplantae; phylum Streptophyta; class Lycopodiopsida; order Selaginellales; family Selaginellaceae; genus Selaginella; species Selaginella moellendorffii. Next base: position 565,660 of record NW_003314365.1, on the reverse strand, counting down.
GAGTTCCCCTAGCAACCAAGAACTTCTTCATATTGGCTAGCCAAGCGAGACACTCATCCACACCACCATCACCAAAAAAAGTTGGAATCTTGAGAACAATGTTAACAATCTCAATCTCATTGGTGGATGGGATTTTTTACTACAATGGCCATGTATATTTGCCATGGGTGGATGCGTTAATTACTCAAGTTTTATTCCACTATCATGATCGTCTAGAGGCCGGTCATTTTGGGGGGAAGAAGACGTATGAGTTGATTAAGCGCAACTTTTATTGGAGGAATATGAAAGCTGATATCCTCAAGTATTGTAAATCATGCGATCTTTGTCAGCGGGTTAAGGTGCCACGGGAGAAGCCGGGGGGACTTTTGCAACCTTTACCTATTCCTCAGAGCCGTTGGTGTAGTATCTCTATGGACTTCATCACTTGTTTGCCACGAACACAGAGGCAAAAGGAGCAAGTATGGGTCATAGTGGATCGGTTGACGAAGTATGTGCGGTTGTTGGCTCTTTAGAAGACTGTCACTACCTCAGACTTGGCTGCGGTTTACTTGGAGAAGGTTTTTCCTGATTTTGGTTTGCCAGAGGACATCATTAGTGATCGAGATTCAAAGTTCACTAGTGGATTTTGGAAAAGCTTTGCAAAGGCTATGCAAGTGACTTTGAAACTCTCAAGTGGAGATCATCCTCAGACGGATGGGCAAACCGAGCGTGTGAATCAGGTGGTGGAGGATATGCTACGTTGTAGCATTGGTCAAACGCAAGGACAGTGGGATCTATATCTTCCGTTGGTGCAATTTGCTTACAACAATAGCCAACACAGTGGAACCAAGCTAAGTCCTTACTTTGCCATGTTTGGAAGGCATCCTCGAATAGCGGTGGAGTTGGGATTGCATTTGAGTAAGGACGTTCAAGATAAGCTTGATTCCGAGGCAACTGATCTGGCCACAAAACTTGATGAGATTCTGGTGGTGTGCAAACGGAATTTGCAAGCAGCTCAGGATAGAGGGAGAACCAAGGTTTGGTAGACCCTAAGAGAAGGACCATGGTGACTGGATGGTGGCCTAAGTATGATCGTGGACGATCATTCCCTGACGAGGGGGAGGATTGTTAGGCACCAGGTCAGGATAATAGGATAAAGAAAGGGCCCTACAATCAAGTGATCACCCCTTTAGCCAGTTGGCTTAGGGTGTAAGGGATAGGATCCTAACATTGGTATCGGAGCCTAGTTCGATTCTCGTGGCTAACGAGTGGGGCAGGAATATTCAGAAGGAATATTCAATAATGGTGGATCTAGAGGGAGAACCAAGGTTTGGTAGACCCTAAAAGAAGGACCCTGGTGACCAGATGGTGGCTTAAGTATGATCGCGGACGATCATTCCCTGACAAGGGGGAGGATTGTTAGGCACCAGGTCAGGATAATAGGATAAAGAAAGGGCCCTACAATCAAGTGATCACCCCTTTAGCTAGTTGGCTTAGGGTGTAAGGGATAAGATCCTAACATTGGTATCGGAGCCTAGTTCGATTCTCGTGGCTAACAAGTGGGGCAGGAATATTCTGAAGGAATATTCAACATGGTGGATTTAGAGGGAGAACCAAGGTTTGGTAGACCCTAAGAGAAGGACCATGGTGACCGGATGGTGGCCTAAGTATGATCGTGGACGATCATTCCCTGACGAGGGGGAGGATTGTTACCAATGTACAATGATCCGGCGCAAAAAGACAGAGATTTAGTCGCCCTAGACTATGCTACGCCACCTCTTGAGGTTCCTCACCACCCAACCACCCCCGAGCTACCTCAAAAGCTCCACTGCGCCGCCGCTCCACCGTGAGCCCTAAGGTAGGTTAAGTCCCTTACCCTAACATGCCTTAATATACCCTTGAGCCTCCCTTTCACTAACGTTGACCATGTAGTCAAAGCTGGCGCCTAACAATTCTTCCCCCCCAACAAAGTCCTTCTCCCAAGGACGAGTTGTATTGGTGATCACCCTTTCTGGGGAATCCTGCTCAAGCTCCTGGTCCATCTTCCACAGCCGTATACATCAAGGAGGCATTGGGCCCGTCACTCCGAGATAGTACACCTTTCAACTAGCTGACATAAAATACCGGATGAATTTTCACCCCAGCTGGCAGCCGCACCCGATAAGCCGCTTTACCAATGCGCTCCAGCACTTCATATGGACCAGCATATTGATGGGAGAGTTTATCACTCTTCCCTATCCGTAAAGGCACCAAGGTGTTCTGCCGCTCACTTGACGGAAAGATCACTCGCACAAAGACGAGATCACCCACCTTATATTCCCGGAATTGGCGATGCTCATTGGCAAACTTCTCCGCTCTATCCTGAGCTGCTTGCAAATTCCGTTTGCACACCACCAAAATCTCATCAAGTTTTGTGGCCAAATCAGTCACCTCGGAATCAAGTTTATCTTGAACGTCCTTACTCAAATGCAATCCCAACTCCACCGCTGTTCGAGGATGCCTTCCAAACATGGCAAAGTAAGGACTTAGCTTGGTTCCACTGTGTTGGCTATTGTTGTAAGCAAATTGCACCAACGGAAGATATAGATCCCACTGTCCTTGCCTTTGACCAATGCTACAACATAGCATATCCTCCACCACCTAATTCACATGCTCGGTTTGCCCATCCGTCTGAGGATGATCTCCACTTGAGAGTTTCAAAGTCACTTGCATAGCCTTTGCAAAGCTTTTCCAAAATCTACTGGTGAACTTTGAATCTCGATCACTAATGATGTCCTCTGGCAAACCAAAATCAGGAAAAACCTTCTCCAAGTAAACCGCAGCCAAGTCTGAGGCAGTGACAGTCTTCCAAAGAGCCAACAACCGCACATACTTCGTCAACCGATCCACTATGACCCATACTTGCTCCTTTTGCCTCTGTGTTTGTGGCAAACAAGTGATGAAGTCCATAGAGATACTACACCAACGGCTCTGAGGAATAGGTAAAGGTTGCAAAAGTCCCCCCGGCTTCTCCCGTGGCACCTAAACCCGCTGACAAAGCTCGCATGATTTACAATACTTGAGGATATCAGCTTTCATATTCCTCCAATATAAGTTGTGCTTAATCAACTCATACGTCTTCTTCCCCCCAAAATGACCGGCCTCTGGACGATCATGATAGTGGAATAAAACTTGAGTAATTAACGCATCCACCCGTGGCAAATATACACGGCCATTGTAGTAGAGAATCCCATCCACCAATGAGAAAGGAGCTTCCATCTGGTCTCGCAAAGAGGCCACCTCAGCATCCTGAGCCTAAGCATGCTCAACCAATTGCCCAAACTCGCTGACCACCTTACTCAAATGATGACAAAATCGTGTTCGTAACGTCGTCACATGACGAACACGAGATAAGGCATCCGCCACCACATTTGATTTTCTCGGACGATGCTCAATAGGAAACTCCCCAAACTCCATGAGTTTGACCATCCAACGAGCTTGCCTAGTGTTCAACTCCTTTTGTGTGAAAAGATACACTAGTTTGTGATCTGTCAACACCACGAACACTGCACCATAAAGATAGTGTCGCCACGTCCGCAAAGCATGAACAATAGAGAGTAACTCTTGCTCATATGTGGAATAGTGTTGCTCAACGGAATTCAAAGTTCGACTCTCATATGCAATAGGCTGTCCCTCTTGCATGAGAACTCCTCCCAGTGCATAACCACTCGCATCACATTTCACCTCGTAAGGTTTCGATGGATCAGCAATGCGAAGCACTGGAGCCTCACTCAACAATTGTTTCAGCGCCACAAAACTCTCCTCTTGTGGCTTCTTCCACTCGAATGGCACATTCTTGCGTAACAACCGCGTCAAAGGAATAGCCACCTTTGCAAACTTATGCTGGAAACGTCGGTAGTAACTAGCCATACCAAGAAAACTGCGCAACTTGGCCACTGTAGTCGGTGTAGGCCAGTTTTCCACCACAGCCACCTTCCTTGGATCCGTCTTGACACCCTGAGATGTCACAATATGGCCTAGATATTCCACCTCCGACTTTGCAAATTCACAATTTCTCTTCTTTGCATAAAGTTTGTTGTCTCAAAGTAACAAAAGAACCTTGCGCAAACGCACCTTATGCTCCTCCATATTCTTGCTAAAAACAAGAATATCGTCCAAGAAAATCTCCATAAACTCATGAAGATAACGCCCAAATACCTCTGTCATCAACCAAGTAAATGTGGCTGGTGCATTCGTCAAACCAAACGGCATAACTATAAACTCAAAATGTCCGAAGCTTGTGTTGAATGCCGTCTTGGAGATAGATGCATCATCCATTGCAATCTGATGATATCCACTCCTCAGATCAATCTTGGTAAACACTTGTGCTTCACCAAGCTTGTCTAGGATATCATCCACACGTGGCATCGGCATCTTATCCTTCACTGTCTTCTTGTTCAAAGCGCGGTAGTCAATACACATTCGCATTGAACCATCCTTCTTCTTCACAAGCAAGACCGGAGCACCAAATGGAGACTTACTTGGCTGAATGAATCCAAACTCAAGTAACTCCTTGACTTGTCGTTGAACTTCTTGCTCCTCCACATAACTTAACCGAAATGGACGCCGGTAAATTGGCCGTGTCCCCGGCTCCAATGTAATCCCATGCTCCACACCTCGTAACGGAGGCAATCCATGAGGAAGTTCAGATGGAAAAACATCAGAAAACTCATCAAGTACATCCCGTACTGCTGCTTCTCCCCCACACGTGCCTTGGTCCCCCAAGTCACGAACAAACAGCAAGTAACTCGAATGTGCTTTTCCATTACGACAAGCCCGCTTCAAAGATGTAGCAGAGAGCATAACAACTGGGGGTTGAACGCCCTCGCCAAACCACACATCTTTAACGCCACCATACTCCAGCGAGATACGCTTAATACTCCACTTTATCTCTGGATCCACCTTCACCAACCATGGCATCCCAAGGATGAGATCCACACAATGGATATCCGCGAGATAAAAAGTCTCCACAAGTGTGGTTTTGCCAACCAACACTTCCAGCCCCTTGACATAAGCATCGAAATGCTGAGCAAAGGTAGCTGCACCTTCCACTGTGTATGGAAGAACTCCGCGTGTGACCAAGCCATGCTCTGCAACAAACTTTGCCAAAACAAAGTTGTCATCACTCCCACTATCCAGTAAAATCCGCACTAGATTGCCACGGAACACGCCCTCTAGCATTAAAGCTGATTCACGCGTATCCTCAAGCTCCATCTTGTTCCATACACAGTTGAGCTGACGAGCAACGATCTAAAGTCGCTTCCTCTGACCGGAATGGTCGTTCTCCTCATCCTCACGCTGCAAAGTTTGCAACTTTTTAGTATCTGACTTACCGTGAGAAGAAGATTGGCCATTCTTCTTGTCCTGCTGCTTGTTCTTCAACTGCGGACAATCAGCCTTGTAGTGTCCAAGTTCGCCGCAATTATGACAACCCTGTCGATAATTCTTCACAAAGAACTTCTGCTTCTTGGACCCCTTTGCATCTGAAGTAGTCACCACCGACTTCAACTTGTGATGCTTGTTCCCATCCTTGTGTCCACGGTGATCATCATGATGATTCTCAACAGAAGGACTCTGCAAACGCTTGCGAGACTTGTGCTTGTCATTGTCAAGTCGACGAGCTGCATCAAAGAGCTCCTCCAAACTCTTTGTAGGCTGAGAATGACGCAAGTGTTGCCGCATGCTCTCACTATGTAGGCCATCAATGAAGTAGGACTTGTTCTGATCTGGATCCTTCGTTGGAACACGACTAATCAAGCGAGTAAGCTTCTCAATATAGTCCCCGAGCGTCATTTTCCCTTGCTGAAAATGTCAAAGTTCTGTACGAGCATTCTCCATGTCGTAATGAGGGGCAAAACGTAAACGGAAAGCAGCCTCAAACTCATCCATGGTAGACACTGGTGGTTTCTTATCCGCAACACGGGACTCCTCAAGCCAATTCCACCATCGAAGACCCGCATCACGCAAAACCATTGGAATAGCCACTAAAGCCTTTGCATCCGGAGTTCCCCTAGCAGCCAAGAACTTCTTCACATTGGCTAGCCAAGTGAGACACTCATCCACACCACCATCACCGGAAAAAGTTGGAATCTTGAGTCGATCTACCAAAGAAGGCTTACTTGGAGCGCTACCCCGTCCAGCCTTGAGTGCCTCAACACGCCCACGCATGGTATCCATCATGCCATGCATCTCGTCTTGCATCTCTTGCTGATTTTTATTAAGGGCTCGCAGCTCATGAACCACATCTTGAATGGTCCAAATTTCCGCAGCTTCGTCGGCACCATCGCCGGCACCACCATCGACAATAGGATTCCAGCGTTCAGCTTGGTCGGCCATCGCAACCAATCCTCTGATACCAATGTTATGATCCGGCGCAAAAAGACAGAGATTTAGTAGCCCTAGACTATGCTACACCACCTCTTGAAGTTCCTCACCACCCAACCACCCCCGAGCTACCTCAAAAGCTCCACTGTGAGCCCTAGGGTAGGTTAAGTCCTTTACCCTAACATGCCTTAATATACCCTTGAGCCTCCCTTTGACTAATGTTGACCACGTAGTCAAAGCTGGCGCCTAACACAAATGGTCTAGTCTTTGAGATACAAGGCTTTAGCATAGGTGGATTGTGGAAAGGAAGAGTAGTCCTCATGTGTAGTGACTAAGGATATGGTCACATATTGAGGAAGTCCCAAAGGTTGGTGAGACTTAATGGTCGGGTCTTCAATCTTTAACCCGGTGGCAGTGTTGGCAAGCACGGCCGGGGATGGAGACTTGGCATGAACTGAAGAAGGGATATTGGGGAAGGGTGTTCCCCATGTCTTCTAGCATCCTAAGGATGCTAAGGTATGGTCATGGGATGACCACTATGAATAGATGGCTCAATCTTTGAGAGACAGATCTGTGATGCAGGTGGTCTTGGACCACCAGGGTGACAAAGGTGAATCAGCATAGCCTTAGTATAATAGACTGATATTTCAGTGGTACCTTTGGGTGTCAGTTATAGGACACGTGGAGCACTTGGACCAAGTGCAAAGGCTAAGTGGCATAGATGCCATTCATGAGGCTAACAAGTCCCCAAGTCTAGAGTAGGACTTATGGAGGTTATGAGTGAGACTCCTCCAAGTGGTCAAAGGTGTGATTAAATGATTAAGTAGAATGGAAAATTTATTCACTTACAACCTATTCCTAAAAGAATAGGTAGTATGGGTCATTGCTTCTGTTGTGGAGAGATAGGACATAAAGTCCTCGGAATGTCCCAACAAGCATAAGACAAGGTCATGTGTCTCATGTCAATATCATGAGAGAAGACAATGGTGGTGAAGCTAAAGGGGTTAACGAGTTGGTCAATGCAGACTATGAGGAAGAGGAGGTGATTTACTTTCATTACTTTCCTCAAGGATTTCTTGCAGTCAATGTAAACACTAATCTGTTGATCTATCTGGTAGGCTTTGTCCATGGACACCAAATCCGAGTGATGATTGAAATGGGAGCTATGCATAGCGTGATATTTGAAGACTTAGGTAAGTTAATAGGATTGAATGCTAAGCAAATGTTGCCCATACACTTTCAGTTTGGGGAAGGTAGGCAAGTAGCTGAAATTTTGCGAGTGATGTTTCAACAAAAATATCCAAGTGGAAAGAAAGAGTGGACTTGGTAGTGTTGAGGATACCATATTTTCAAATGGTGTTTGGTATAGATTTTTTCAACAAATATATTAAAGGGATTTATTGTGCTTGATAAAGTCATATAATATTGAGGTTAGAAGGATGTCCTGATGTGTCCTTTCTATTGCAAAAGTGCTTCTTAAAGGATTGGGATGCTAAATTCTTGACTACAAGAGCCACTTAAAAAGTAGCTAAGAAGGGATGTTAGACCTTTTGGGATCAAGTAATGGAAGTTGAGGGTGATGGTGACCCAATTCAAATTGGTGAAGAGGTTGATCCTATACCAAATGAGATATTAAAGCTTTTGGCATGGATTCAAGATATCTTTCCAAAGGATTTACCACCAGAGCTACCTCCTAGCTATGAGGTTGATCATCGAATTGAAGTTATTTTGGGTTCTAAACCACTTATAAAGGCTCCATATCATTTAAACATCAAGGAGATAGCTAAACTCAAGAAACAACTTATGGAGCTTCTTGACAAAAGTCAAATTTGACCAAACAAGTCACTTATGGAGCACCGTTCCTTTTTGTTATGAAAAAGGATGGTAATATGAGGATTTTTTTAACTATTGGGCACTCAAAAAAATCAAGGTTAAAAGTAATTATCCTTTGCCTTACATTGATGACTTGTTTAACCAACTCTTAAAGGTAAAGTATTTTATGTGACTTGATTAGTGGTCCAAGTATCATCAGATATAGGTGGCAGATCAGGATATGGAGAAGACAGCCTCTAAGACTTGGTACAGATCTTATAAGTTCCTTGTCATGCCATTTGGGTTATGTAATGCTTCAACAACATTTAGTACAATGATGGATAAAATATTTAGAGATTATTTGGATCTATAGTAGTTGTTTCTGTTGGAATATCATGATATTCCAGTAGTAGGACATAGTGGAAAACAAAAGACTCTTGATTTATGAAAAAGGGATTTTCTAATTTGGTATGGAAAGTGATGTAGCTGCTTATGTCCGTTCTCGCCCTATATACGAGCAATGTAAGTGCAAAAATAATAAGTAGGCTGGAAAGTTGCAATGCATTCTAGCACCAACATGGAAAATTTAGAGTGTGACACTTGATTTCGTCATTTCAAAATCTAAGGGTTATGATACTTGTCGGTTGTTGAAGATTGCACATTTCATTCCAACTGTGGAAATAGTAAATGAAAAGCAAGCAACAAAGCTCTTTTTCCATAGAGTAGTACGACTTTGTGGTCTTCCTAAAGAAATGATCTCGAATAGATATTCAAGATTTATGGGGAAATTTTGGGGCACACTATTCTAGTTGTTCAATACCAAGTTGAACTTTGGTATGGCTTATCATCCTCAAACTGATGGGTAGACCAAATATGTGAATGCTCAAGTTGAGGATTATCTGCGGTACTATTTTGTAGTAGACCAACACGATTGGGTTGATGAAGTACATCAGATTAACCATACATTCGAGCATTTTCTTGACAATCAGGACTCAAGATGAAGTGGCAGTTACCATTTAGGAGTAGTTAAGGGGGAGAGTTAGCACTTGACCCTTATCTATAAGCGACTAAATTTTACATTCTATTTTAGTCACTTAACCACACCTCCGACCATTTGGAGGATGATTTAAGGATGCTACTTGTAGCAAATGCTCAGATAAGGCAATTGATGTGGACTATGGAGCTTGGCTCACCCAAGTGCTAGAGCAGCATAGTGCTTAATATTTGTGTATCCACTATCTCTTGTATACTCTACTAAAATCTCTTAACAAGTTGAAGAAGGGCTAGTACATACCCATATTAGTAACAACTGAGAAAGAAGCACTTTAGTTGGCAAGTGCCCTCTTAATGCCTAAATGATATGCAAAACCCATAGAATATTTCCTTATGGGCATAAGAAGATGGTGGAGGCATGACATTATAGCTTGGACTTGGCCTACCACTCAATCTAGTGTGTAACATTTGTCCCATCACAATCTTGCCATTGGGCAATCATGAAGATTTTGGTCCAATAGTAAGGGATAAGGATGGCTAGACCCAGGAAAAGAGGGGGCACTTGGCACTGGTGACACAGCTATTGGCACTAAAGAAGTGGCATAAATGTGAGATGAGGTTGAGCCTATTCCAAGGTAGCATGAAGCTATGGGGCTTTTTGTGTATTAATTGCAAACTTATTCAAGAAATCTAGTGGTAGAAATCTTGCCAAAGACACTAACTTTTGATATTTTTTCTTTAATTAAAAGTGTGGAGCTTTAAGCATATTCAAAGCTTAAAGATAACTCTGCTTATTATGCTTAATGTTTTACTTATAAAAATACCAACTCTCACTACATAAGCAATAGGGTGTTAACCATCTCTTCACAAATTCCTAAACTCTCTCCCAATCCTTTTTTCGAGTTAAACTAAACTTAAAGTTTGTCTAAAATCCCCTCAACCATAACCAACTAATCTTTGAGGTTTTTAACATGTTATGGTATAACAAAACTTGTTCTCAATCCTAAGTCTTGGGGTGTATATAATAGTTCAGGACCTCAAAGGGAAACACCATAGTTTAAACCCTAACTCCCCACTTTCATACCAAAGGGAAGGCCTAAGCCTCTAGGAAAGGGCAAGGACCAATGAACCTTATAGTACTTAAGTGGGGCACCATTCCATTTAAGACAAAAGTACTGAAGTCAATTTCTCTTCTGAGAGTGGGTATTGCTCTTTTTTGGCACCCCTTAAATATATGCTCACTCCCACCTAAGGCTATTAACCCTTAGCCCCAACCTAACACAGTTTAAAAACACCTCCATAGAGTTCCTTCAG
>NW_003314365.1:553191-555099 GCF_000143415.4 Selaginella moellendorffii | reverse complement strand
AAAAGAAAAAAAAAAAAAAAAAAAAAAAAAAAAAAAAAGAAAAAGGGGGTAAGAAAAAGGGCGAGACTAGCTGGTACCTACTACATCACTTTCCATACCTAACCAAAAAAATCCTTTTCAATGAAGAAAGAGTCTTTTGTTTACCACTATGTCCCACTGTGGGAACATCATAATGTTCCTGTAGAAACAGGTGTCATAGATCCTTGGACGGAAGATACAATATTTCTTGCTTATAGAATATAAGTCCATCCCAAATTGAGAACTGAAGCTTTACATTGGCACCACTAGCAACTTTCACCACTTTGCTACTAGAGTTTTACTTTGACAACTTCGCATGGTGCAAGATTGCCTTCGCTAATGAATCACTTCCATATGAAGCCCAAATCTCCTCCAACCAGTCTAAATTGATTGCCAATATTGCCTGGAATTGAGCCTGATGACTCAATGCATCCAAAATAATATTGTTTTTACTAGGTTTATAGATGATTCTAATATCAACTCTAACAAGCTTCTCTTGCCAATGAGTCTACTTCGGCATAAGCTTTGGCTGCATAACAAAGTAGCTCAATGTGTTACTATCCGTATAAACCGCTTGCCACACACAAATCATTCAAAATAGTGTTAAATCTTCACCAATATGTTCTAAACTCCTAAAGTTCTTATTGCATATAAACATGCAAGTGAACCCAGAAGAAAAAGAATGGTCAAGATGGCTTGTGAGCCAAGGAATGGCAATCTCCCTAACCTCCCAAGATTTAATCAGGACATTCAGAGTACCACTAACATCCATTACTATAGAACAATTGATAGATAGTGTGTTTGAAAAACATACAAAGACAAGTAACTTCAGCCTATTTCAAAAGGCTATTTTCACAACTTTAAATGACCTCTCTTTACAAGTAAATGACTGAGTCCTTTCAAGAATGAGCAACAATAACATACAAGAGCATTGATACTGTAGAAACAGAATCAAATGAGAAGATGCTTGACTATTGTATGGAGTTCTTAAACTTGGTAACACTGTCTGGAATGACAAGATAAACATAAAAATCAGTTGTATCATAATGCTCTTACATAATATTAACACAAATAAACTACCATAACCAAGGCTTTACCAAATGTCATTGAAGTTAAAATTTTACAGAATGATATGTAAGTAAAAAAAAATTACTTCTACCAATAATCTCTTTGAAACCAAAAAATGGAGATATGCCGTTCATTGTAAAATGGTAGTAGTTCTCTATAAGGCTTGCATTCTCTGTTATAATTTGCAAATCCTAAAGACAAACACTGTAAAATATAAAGATATTCTTGCCAAGACAAGTTTTCAGCCATGGTCAACTTTATGTTGCACTCTCAAGGGGAACATCAAAGACACAAATGTCTATAAAACAATGTGAGGGACAAGGTTTCCTGCAAAATAAAATTGTGTACACAAAAAATATAGTCTATAAAGAAGCTCTTTTACATGATAATATTAAAAAAACATAATTACTATCTATGCCAGCGGAGCTGGATTCCTTGCTAGTTTCACTATAAAAAGTCAAAAATAAGAACCTTTTACTATTTGTAGTTGTGCTGCTTGAATCTTCAAGGCTGTTTCTAATATGGTATCTAATTCCAATCTAAATCGCTCTACCTCAGCGTTCTTGGCTGCTAGAGTGAGCTCCCACTTTCTCTCAATTGTGTCCTGTTGAATGTTATAGACCCGCTTCGTTTTATTGAGAATTTCCTCCCATTCCAGCTCCTTCTGCTGGTGACAAACCTCCATGTCTTGAATCTTGTCCTTTAAGACGTTGAACTGCACATAATAATAAAGAGACTTCAGCAGATGTCTTCTTAAAATTGATTACACCTGTATGTTACGAGGTGTACATTGGAGCTCAGACAGCTCCTCGGTTAATGCTT
>NW_003314365.1:550331-553091 GCF_000143415.4 Selaginella moellendorffii | reverse complement strand
TGACTGCATGAAATTAAAACCCACACGCATGAAGAGAAAAAGTAAAAAGTACCTGAGATGACAGGTCTTTGTAGGGTAACAACTCATCTAGCTTCTTTGGCTTTACATCATTAGCCTTTTCCAGCTTTTGAGCAAGGTCTTTAATTTTCTTAAGGTAAAACGAGCGGATGTCTGCAACCTATAAGAAACTTCCCAACCTTTATATCATTCAGCAAATCCTGAACAGACCTGTTGGGTGACTTTTTTTATTTTCCTTGAAGGTGCTTGGCCATTTTCTGAAGCAAGCGGATTATGAGGTGGTGTAGTTTGAGGTGTTTCCAGCCTAAGTTTTGTTTGGTCCATCAAAATCTTCATCTCCAACTCAGTAATCGTAGCAGCCTTCACAATATTACTTGAGACGTGGAAATTTATTTGTTATCAAGGGGTACCTGACTTTTCAGTTGTTTCTCAAGCTGTTTCTTCTCAAAGAGTAATTGCTGGTAGTTTGCAGCTTGTTCTTCCTCTCGCTCTCTCTGTTTCTTATTAGACCTGAGCTCTGCAATTGTTTGCTCCAGGTCATAAACAAGCTGTAGGAGCTGTGATGACACAGAAAATTCGTTCCCTTAGCATAATAAGTGAAAGAAAAGACCTTTTCGTTTTCGAGCCTGAGTTTCAGCTCTCTGGCATGGCCTTCAAGGCCGTTGATGGATTTCATCGACCCCTCCATCGAAAGCCCAGTACTTTGACAAACAGATAATTGCATGTTTGCGAGTTGTGAAGCAAGCGCAGCATTTTCATCTGCCATTAGCTTATGCTTTTCTTTGGCCTCTAGCTGAAAATCTTTCATCCTGTCAACTGCTCTTTGATTTTCAAGCTGAAATCACAATGTAAGCTGTAGGCACCCTATTATTTGCCATACCTGATAACCCTTAATAAGTGACTCTTGCTCCCACAGTTCTTGTTTCAGCCGTTTCAGTTCTTCTCCGGTCAAGACAACGACATCGTCACCCCTTGCGATACGCTTTCGAGGAGTCTCGGTGCCCACCTCCTTAAACAGCTGATTATTAGCACAACTATAGCAACATCCTAGAAAATCACCTGTAGGCGAATGGATAGAGCATACTTTTCCTTTTGTAGATCCTTGAGTTTTTTCTCCCAGAATTCCTGCCGTTCCTTCAGAATTCTTTCGGCAACTTGTCGTTCCTCTATCATCTTCTTACCAACTATCTGACTGTGGCGCTTTTCATGGGCCAGTTGCAGCTCTAGTTCTTTTATCTGAAAAGAAAACTTTAAAAATCCCTTCTCAACAACTACCTTTTTTAGAAGATCCTCTTGCTGTATAGAAACACTGAGGGGCTTTATCTTGCTTAGATTTGCTGTTACCTGAACAAATTGAAAGCATAAGTTAAAGCAGCATAAATATTGTACAACTTTTCTAAATAGCTCAGCAAATCGAGTTTGTAGAGCACTGGCTTCAGTTTGTCCATCTCTGTGAGCAACATCTTCAAAACATACGGATGAGCACATAGGGTAACCACACGGCATCATACCTTCAAATGGAAAGCTTTTGATAGCCTTGCAATCCATTGCTGGATCTTGGTGTCCACGCTGTTTAAATTCTGGTAAAGACGTCCACGCGTGATGTTTTGAGGACAAATCAAAAGCCTCAAAATTCGAGTTACTTCCTTGCAGAACTTCTTTTTTATCATGTCTGTAATTTGAGGGATAAATATTTCACAGCCACTGTGCCTCAAAATAACCTGCTACTTTTTTTCCTCTGGTTCAACATCCAGTATAGAAGGATGCCAAACGCAAAGATCGTCTTCACAATCTGAAACAAAAGGCTGAGCTTTTTCTATACTAACAGATTCAATAGCATACGAGTTTTGATAAAATAAGGCTCTTCAGATTCTGATTTGAGGGAATGACCGCATTTCTCTTCAGCGACAATGGATGTGGGATATATCAATTCAAAGTTATTGAGGTGAAAGCCAAGTGCCGAAGGCCTGACGAACAATCAGCTTCGAACTTACAATGGGGAAATGAGAACCTGCATGCTAAGGTACTTTTGAGTGTTGGTGTGCCTGATGGCTCTGGAGAGCGCAACGCGCTCAATGGACTTTTTGGCTGCAAATGCCAGAAGAAATGAGAAGATCAGTCCATCCAGCTCAAGGATTCCTTACCTGTTCGTCATCCACCATTGGAGCGACAAGAAATGACAGAGCGGGAAATCTTTAGAGAGCCCTAATTGCCATTCAACCAAAGCACTTTAATAATCTACATAAAGTTGTCGCTACCCACAATTTTTTATGCTCCTATCTGTTGATTAACCATAAGGAGCTTTTTTGAAAGGGCATGCATACTGACCTGCATTGGTGGTGCTTTTTAATCCCTCGCTAGCAATTCCGAGCATTTCTTCTGCAGCTGCGTTCTCTCCTCATCTACCTATCAAGAAGCTAATGAATAAAACCAAGATTGGATACGGAAACCTTTGCAAGTAGCTCAAGGATGTTGTCATAGTCCCTTTTTTGCTGCGCACACCTGTTAAAAGGTTTATATTTTGTAAAATTAGCATTTTCGCAATTCTTACTGCGACTCAGTTCGATGAAGTCTTTCCAAACAATCTTTATATATCACCGACGTTTTAGACAAGTCGGCTGGTAATGTGGCATTGTGATCTTCATGTTCCTGATACCTTCAGTCAGCCAGATACAAAAAGACCTGAAGTACCTTGGCAACATCACTAGGGCGTACGCTGTGAACCAATATGGCGAATGTACT